>NC_039358.1:50084421-50390139 GCF_003573695.1 Papaver somniferum | reverse complement strand
AGATAGAAAACCCTTACTTCTGTCCAGTTCCGTAGCCGGCCTCCTCTCCTCTCTTCCCTTTTTTTTTTGAATCTGCCTTCCCAGGTATACAAAGCTGCTGCGAGTGAATAAAACCTAATGGATCTGGTGCCAAGGCCCACTCCATTCTCTACCGACCCACATCAATATTGAGACCCATTACCAAAATTTGACACCAACACCAATTCTGCAATTCCTATTCACGGACCATCTGAATGTCGTCTTGCTGGTTGTGTAAGCTTAGGCGAACACACAGACCTTTCTTTATCCTCTGATGCATCTTGCCATTAAACGGCAGCAACTTCTCTGACCAGCTCCCAACTCCAACCACTGTCATCATCTCCAGCATCACCTAGAGTTCAGGTCCTCCCTTACAGACTCCGTTCTCGAGCTTCACCATTAACTTTCGATTAATCTCTTCATGTGCAACGGATATGAAATCCATGTCTTCACTCCCTGTTTTCTCATCACCGGCACCTGCGACTTCTCTTGAAACTTGTAATGTTGTAACACCAGCCAGAAAATCCTTTCGATCACCATCTCCGATTGCAACCGGCTCACTCCACAGCCAAGTCCCTACCTATTCACCACTGCCAGCAGCATCGACAACATTTAACATCGCCAACTCCACTCGAGCACAACCCCATCGTGGATATTAGAACACAGCCACCACTGGTGCCGCAATTATTTCCTCGATCAATGACAAACAACAAGCCATGAAGAACTGTTGGGTTGGTCGACATAAAATACCCCTTCAATTCCTTGTCCAAAACTGAAGCAGCACTGACGATCTCCATCTAATCAACTGAGCAAACACAACTATTTGCAGCTGCTCTTCTTTCGGCACAAACCAACACCATCTGATTCATGTCCGCCCAACTCTCAGCAATCACCGGTTGTTTCTTCATCTCGTCTACACCAATATTTTCTTTGCAAGCTATTTATTATTACAAGCTGCTACTTGAACTCGTTTCCTGACCACTGCCAGTAGCAGACTCCGAGCAACACCTCCATCAATCTGTCACAGCACTTCACGGACTTCAACTTCATTGCCATTCGCAACAATCTCACCATCCTGCACAGAATCCATCTCAAAACCCAATTACCGTTCCTTGAACTCATGCCTGTAAGCATCAGTTTCTCTTTTGAATTTCATTACCACTAGCTTCGATCATTACCAACGAGCTCTCAGTCGAAAACCACCACTGTCACAATCAACCCACAGCAAACCAACACCAACCCAGCCAACGACCGAAGAGAACCAGTTCAATCTCATGAGACCTTACTAACTAACCATTGTTCTTCTCCATGTGTTCTTTCATCATCATTCAAGAGCCCTAGCTTTGCTGCTGTTTAACTCTCAATTGAGATCGAAATTCCCAGTACGAATCATTTTCTCAACTAGACGCCATGAAGTGTGGACACGTCCCACTTATCTCTCCGGGTCATGCACCGATTCCAAACCCTGGCCGTCCTAAGCAAAGCACCAACTACACGTAACCCTTCTCCATCTTCGCAGCTTAGTTCTCGTACATAATATACTGCCAGAACCCATGAAAATCTCCGAACTCCAACCGACAAATCCAAACACAGAACCAACTCCTTAAACTTCTGAGTCTTGTCACCAGCTAGGCATGCGTACTCAAGTCCCTGTCCGTCCAAACATCTCAGTCAACTACTCTTCCATGACGAACTGAGCACCTTCTTGCACTGTCGATTCTTGCAATGACCAGCGAGTCTGTAGACCGCACAACTGTTTGCAGCACCAAACCCATTCATTCCACCTCCATTCGTTCACCGCAATTGCATTGCTCAACTGACTTGCTCGTCTCAGCCCCATCGTGTTACTTCTCTACTCCCTGACCAGTCCATGCCAAGAACAATACAGATTCAAGCAAACAACTCCCAATTAATTCCCATCTGCGGATTTATATACGACCACCATTCATTTCCCTGAACATCTTCAATGCATTAGCAATATGGCTTCACCCCCCTTCTTCTTTGCTGCAATACGAATTAACCAACACACCAACACGGACAACCATTCCTTCACCGACTTCCGCTATAAAATCCATCTCATCTCCCATCTCAAGAGTTGCAGAATCATCCCCAAACAACCACCATTATCCAACACCAAAACTAGGTCAAACCCGTCTCCGTGACTCCATGTATTGAGAGCATCAAATGAAACCCATCACTGTCGGTTATGAAGAGATTGCAAACACCACTGCCTGCACTCTTCCACCAATTTTAATCTATGACAAGAACCCCCAATGCAGATTCAACTCAGCCAATATTTGTGACACCATTCCTTCTAGCTATCACCATTTCAGTCCGTCTATGCTGCAGTTTTGTCGACTGCAATTTATCATCTCCTTCCTTCAACTAATTGCAGCACCTTGTTTTGCTGCTGCCAAATCTCTGTCAAGACCGAGACTCTTAATCAACCTCAAAACTGGATATAGACCCATCTTCTATCTATCTTGTTGCTGTTGTTCATTTCTCCATCGAGAAATCTCAAGAACTCAACAAACTTCTCCATAACTCTGTTTCCGTAGACACCAATGTCTTAATCAGTCCTCGACATCTCCATCTCAGCCATTGGCGGTCAGCACCGTTCTTCCTAGCTTCTACCTTTTGTCACATCTAATGGCAACTGCAAGATGAAACTTGGCTTATATAAAGACAACTCTCTTTATTGATGTTTAGAACATCTCTCAAAACTAAACACAAGCTCTAATCTTGCTCATATGATCAACCACAACTTTGGTGATCATATATATATAGAACTATGAATTCCTTTTCCTAGTCCTATTACCTTATTACATGTCTTTCCTTTTCTTAGAACTAGATGACTTCTAATTCCCTTAGGATTACATCAATTTCCTAATCTTGTCCTAACCAGCTTGTTAGTGACTTCTATGTTGAAGTTAATCCAACAACATCTGCAAATTTTATTATTTGCAGCTACTTGATACGAGAATGATGAAGTAGAGAAAAGAATATGATGTCGAGTTTCTCCCAGATACCACAAAGAATGGCCATGTCTGTTTTTTGTTTACTCCACTAGTCGGTGCACGTGCCTGGGAAAGAAGAACAATTGGGTGCTCCCTTGAATGAACATTTCTGGGCCTCCAGGCTGCTGGTATATAAAAAATACCAGGCCAGTGATATTTAGCTATTTTCGTCGCAAACGCCAATTAAGTTAGGCGTTTATTCCTCGGGTGATCGAAATATGTTTGTAATTTCTACAAAAGCACTAAAATAGTATCGTTAGCCAAAATATCGAGTACTAGCTATTATAAATATGGGTATAAAATATAGTATTTATGTGCTTATCAGTAACTCGCAACCAGATGAATTGATTGATTGGCTTTGTGCTGTAGAAGAAGTTCTAGAGTTTAAAAGGGTTCCAGATGATCGAAGGGTCTCATTAGTTGAAACGAGGTTCCGTGGAACGGCTGCATCATGGTGGCAACAGTTGAAATCTCACCGCCAGAGACAAGGTAAACCGAAGATTGATTCTTGGGAGAAACTTAAGAAACATTTGCGTTCTGCTTTCCTTCCTTTTAATTATACTAGGGAGTTGGCTCAACGAACTCAGTGATGGAGTCAATCTGGGAGGCCTTTTGATGACTACACCAAAGAGTTTTATCAGCTAGCATCCAGATCCGCTCGTAAGGAAAGTGATGAAGAACAGGTTACCAGATACATCGGTGGCCTTGATCAGTATTATCAAGACATTCTAAATCTTTTTAACCATTGGAACGTGTCGGAAGCACATCAACGGGCTCTTAGTCTTGAAAGACAGTCAGGTCGTCGAGGTGGACGGAATACAACGACCTATGAGAATAGAGCCTCATTCCAGCCAAACCCCTTTTCACCTATCAGTTCTACTAGTCATCAACAAGGGAGTAGTAACCCACCCAAAAACAAGGGCGAGATGAAATGTTACAGATGTGGTGATCCTGGCCATTTTTCAACTGATTGCAAGAAGGTTATTCGCCCTGAACCAGCACGTCCTGGAGGTAGAGGTTTGTTTGTTGAGGACATGCCTAATTGTGATGAGAACGTCCGGGAGATTACTGGACAACCTTTATTTGATAAGGAAGAATATGACACGGAAGAACTCTCGGGTGATGTTGGGCCACTATTATTCCTTGGAAGATCTGATGAGGTTATTGAAGATGCCAAACATCCCAACACTAGAAGGCTACTAGTGGTACAGAGGGTTTTTTTTACCCCTAAAGAAGAAGACAATGATTTCTGGCTCCGCAACAACATCTTTCACTCAACCTGCACTATTGGAGGTAAAATCTGTCACTTTGTTATTGATGGTGGTAGCTGTGAGAATGTGATTTCAGAACAAGTCATCTCCAAACTCCAGTTAGGTACAAAGGAACACACTAAGCCATATAAGCTTTCGTGGCTTAAACGGGGAACTGAGGTAAGTGTTTCTAGACGGTGCTTAGTTCAGTTTTCCATTGGTCCTACCTATCGAGACAAAGCTTGGTGTGACGTCATACCGATGGATGCATGTCATCTGTTGTTAGGAAGGCCATGGCAGTTTGATCGGGAGGTTTCTCACGATGGGAGGAAAAACACTTACTCGTTTGCATTTGATGCTAAACGTATCATATTACTTCCCAACAAGGATGCGACTTTCAATCGCATGCCAACTTTGCTGACAATGCAACATTTTGAGGAAGAGATAAAGGAGCTAGGCGTTGTGTATCTTTTAACGGGACTGGACAGTGGCAACAATTTTGATGCTCCTGATGCAGTTAAACCTTTATTAACTGAGTTTAGTGATGTGTTTCCAACAAATCTACCTGAAGGACTATCTCCGCTACGTGATGTGCAACACCAGATAGATTTGGTTCCTGGTTCTTCCCTACGGAACCGACCTCATTACCGTATGAGTCCAAGGGAACATGAAGAGTTGCAGACACAAGTGACAGAGTTATTAGTGAAGGGTTTCATTCGAGAAAGATTGAGTCCATGTGTCGTGCCGGCCTTACTTACACCAAAGAAAAAATGGCAGTTGGCGGATGTGCATAGATAGTCGGGCCATCAATAAGATAAGAATCAAGTATCGCTTTCAAATTCCCCGTCTTGACGACTTATTGGATCAATTGCATGGAGCTTCAATCTTTAGCAAGCTGGATCTGAGGAGTGGTTATCATCAGATACGCATGAAGCTTGGGGATGAATGGAAGACGGCATTCAAGACACGAGAAGGATTATATGAGTGGTTGGTAATTCCTTTCGGTTTATCAAATGCTCCTAGCACGTTTATGCGTGTGATGAATCAGGTACTGAAGCCATTTATCGGAAGGTGTGTTGTTGTCTATTTTGATGATATACTTGTGTATAACACTGATTTTGATACTCATCTAGTTCACTTGAGGGAGGTACTAACGGCTTTGCGTAGCGAAAAGTTGTACGCAACAACCAAAAAATGCTCTTTTTGTACAGACAGTGTTCTTTTCCTTGGTTATATGATTACCAAGGAAGGAATCAAGGTTGACGAGAGTAAGGTTGATGCTCTGAGAAGCTGGCCTAGTCCTTCCAACATAACAGAAGTTCGAAGTTTCCATGGTTTTGCGTCTTTTTATAGGCGTTTTATAAAAGATTTCAGTACCATAATGGCCCCCATTACAAATTGTTTGAAAGGTGGTCGTTTTGTATGGACTGAAGATGCCGAAGCAAGCTTCAATGATATAAAGCACAAGCTCATGACAACTACAATATTGTCATTACCGGATTTCACAAAACCGTTTGAGGTACACACCGATGCTTCCAAGGTGGGGATAGGAGCTGTTCTTAGCCAACAAGGGAAGCCCGTGGCATATTTTAGTGAGAAGCTGCATGGGGAGAAGTTACGATATAGTACCTATGAGCTTGAGCTCTATGCGGTGGTCCAGACTCTTAAACACTGGCGTCATTACCTCATCCACAGTGAGTTTATTTTTATACTGACCATGATGCACTGAAATACATTGGCCAGCAAAACTCCATCCGACCAAGACATTCTCGATGGTCCAACTATTTGGAGGAGTTCACGTTTGTACTGAAGCATAAGTCAGGTGCCCAGAATCGAGTCGCTGATGCTTTAAGTCGTCGTAGATCGCTTCTTACTACACTCAGCCCTCATGTACTTGGTTTTGAGACCTTAGGGATTCACTTGCTGATGATCCATATTTTTCTCCAATTATGGCGGCAGTGCAGAACAAGCAGCGTACGGATTTTATCATCCAGGAAGGTTTTCTGTTCAAAGGAAATCGTTTGTGCATCCCAGATGGAAGTCTGCGATACAAGATCGTTAAGGAACTGCATGGCAAAGGACATTTTGGTCGAGATAAGACATTACTGCTTGTATCGAAGTCTTATTTCTGGCCAGGCTTAACTAAAGAAGTTGAAATATTTGTCCGTCGTTGCCATATTTGTCAAGTTTCCAAAGGGGTTGCGACAAATGCAGGTTTATACTTTCCCTTACCTGTCCCCAAAACACCGTGGACTGATATCAGTATGGACTTTGTCCTTGGTTTGCCGAGAACTCAACGGGGAATGGATTCGATCTTTGTCGTGGTTGATATGTTCTCAAAGATAGCACATTTCATTGCCTGCAAAAGAACAACGGATGCGATAAACGTTGATCAACTATTCTTTAGAGATGTGTATCGGTTACATGGGTTGCCGTCCTCTATTGTTTCTGACAGGGATACACGGTTCTTAAGCCATTTTTGGCGAAGCTTATGGAAAATGTTGAAAACTAGTCTGAACTTTAGTACTGCATACCATCCACAGACAGATGGGCAGACCGAAGTTGTTAATCGTTCACTGGGTAATCTCTTACGAAGTCTAGTTGGGTCTAATACAAATTCCTGGGATTAACAATTATTTCCAGCTGGATTTGCTTTCAACAGGTCAATTAATCCCAGCACTGGATTTAGTCCTTTTCATATTGTGTACGACTATAATCATAGATCAGCACTAGAGCTGGTGTCTATCCCTGATTTGAAGAAGTTCCCAACAAAGGTTGCTACTGCTGTCACTAAACTTCAGGAAATTCATGCTGTTGTGCACAAAACACTAGTTGAGACTACTGTGAAGTATAAAACGACAATTGATCGAACTCGTTGTTTAGTTGAGTTTGATGTTGGGGATTATGTTTCGGCAGTTTTAACAAAGGATCGCTTCTCTGTTGGCGAATACAACAAGCTAGGTCCTCGCAAGATTGGACCCTTAGAAGTGCTAGAAAAGATAAATCCTAATGCATATCGTCTCCGACTACCAAGTCATTTGAAGACTGCCGATGTGTTCAATGTCAAGCATCTCATTCCTTATTATGGTGATAACTCAGAAGATGAGCAGCAAAATTCAGAGACGAATTTCATTTGTTCTAGGGAGAATGATGACGTAGAAGAGATGGCCTTAGCCTATTTGGAAGCCCGAGACCCAACGTGGGTTAAGTTGCAGAAATAGAGTTTTTTTATGCCGGTGGAAGTCTGTTAGTCAGTAGCTTTTCTTTCACGTTTTTAGAGTTTACATATTTATCTTTTAGGTTTATTTTTATCTTTTCTTAGCTTAAAAGTTTAGGGTTCTATTTAAGCTTATAAACCTAAGTTTATTCGGCAGCTTTTATGAATAAGAAGAAAAGATTAATAGGCCTGTCAATATTTGTCCGATATCTGGTATCCGTTTCCGAGTATTTGAGATCCTATAGGATTTTATCCGTTTTAACGGATATCGGATATCAGATCGGATATTTTATCGGATATTTCTTCCTTAACATATCGGAAACGGATTAGACCCCATCCGAAATGTTAATATCCGATATCCGATAGTATAGGAACTTATTTGTAATTTATCATAATTTCGAGTCTAGTATCGGATATTGTCGGATAAATATCCCATAAGTGTCAATTATGAAAATGTTTTACAAGGATTTTTAAGCTTTTTTGTTATAACCGGATACTATCGGATATTTATCGGATATCCGAAAGCTTAGCCTATCGGAATCGATATCTGATTTTGATATCTTATAGGATATTATCGAATATCCGGTAGTGCTTAACATGTCGGATATCGGATTTCTAAATATCCGACGGATATTCTTCCATTGACAGGCCTAAAGATTAAAACTCAGAAGAGTTTATATGTTCAGTTTCTGTTTCAACCTATAAGCCTGCATCAGTTTTGTATACGGAACAAAACCCCAATAATCACCACCTTTTGTGACATGAACAAAACCACCATCTTCACTCCAACAAAGCATGAATGTTTACCACCTTATACAAGGCCATCCTTATGGACATCATCACTAGCACGAATCAAAAAATTGTCTTGTACTTTGAGCTTGAACCACCATCTAAGCAAAATTCCTCCTTTGCACTTGCATCACCGGAATAGCTATTTGTCGATATTCTAGCCTCACCAAAAACAATTTCTTCATATAATTTATACAAGTTTCTGCATGACTTATATCAAACCACTTCGTCGCCATGACCACTCATTATCCCACCTTCTGTAGAATACTTCTTCTTCGACATATGTCTAACACTTGACATTGTTTAAACTGATCCATTCAAACAATTCCAGACGGATTTCACCAACTCCAAGAACCAACAATCTTGAGTCATCCTCCATGTAGACAAAACATGCTACAATCTCCATATGTTGTGTATAAATGATTGTCACTTAACACCACCATGATTCAAAATATTCTCCTCACAATATTTGCAGACGCCAGTTGAACCCACGAACGATCTTCTCTTGCAAAGAAAACACCTTCAACACGAATCATAGTCACATCAAGTAAAGTTGTCGAATCTTTCTTGATGTCATCCTATTCTTTGTTCGGTCTTGATTTACTCATCATCTTCATGAACTATATCATCCTTCTACTAACCAAGACTTTCTCTTCTTTGAAACCTCTTGTTCAAATTACCGAATCACTGCCATCTTTATCCACGCTCACCGCACCACTTGTCGGGAAACTGAGGTTACGCTAATCTCGAACCGACATATTTCCATAGAAGTAAATTCCACGAAACATCCTACTTTAGATAACTTAGCTCGAATCCTTTACTTACATCTTTAGATTAGCATGATCGAATAATACTAGCACGAATATATAATCAATACGATAATAGACAATCACACACAACACAAAGATTACGTGGTTCACCTTTGTAGGCTACATCCACGGCCAAAACCACCCCGAGAATCTTCATTATTATAACAAGTTATTACATCGATACACACCACATAATCAACTAGTTATGTAACCCACTAGCGCTAAACATTAGAAACAACAAGACATATTATGAAGAGTTACCTCTCCCTTTGTTTTTCTTCTTCCATAAACTTCCACCGCCATGGTTGCTTTGACTTTAGACAAGAACATGAAGAACGTCATGAATTCTAGAAGAGTTCACCTCTTCCTTTGTTCTTCTTCTTCCATAAACTTCCACCGCCATGGTTGCTTTGACTTTAGACAAGAACATGAAGAACATCATGAATTCTAGCTTCTCCCATATGAACCCTAGATTTCTCCCATACTCATTCTCACTACAAGTAAATCTTCCACATAGATTTTGTCCCATCATTAACAATTGTATGACACAACGGTTATGACCCGAATACTCTCATAAAGAGAGGATTCTCCAAGAGAATTAACCAAGAGAATGATTTCTACTCACAATATAAACCCTCTTATATAGTAGACAAATCCTTGCTCCCCAAGTCTTAGAGAACTTCTAAGAATAGTCTCACACCTTAATTAGAAAACCCTAAACTTGGAAAACTCTCTACCAAACCGTCATACAAGTTTCCTAATCCAAGTAAACTTTGTAGACATTCCAAACCCGAAACTGCCTTTTAGCCACGGTTTTGACAGCATTAGATCACTGTTTTCAGCTGCAAAACTGTTACCTAAAGTCCAATTTCAGCCATATAGTTTTGTATACGGAACAAAACCCAACACAAAGCACGTGCACTCGACTTGTTTTTGTAAGGAGAACTGGCCCAAGACTCCAGATGGTTGATCTTGACATACCAACATAGCAATAGATGGGTTGTGGTAGTTTTCACACTCAGAAAACAAGAACAAATTTGCATATTAAGCAAAAGAAAAGTTGAATGCAATTATTCATGTAATTTTTATTCTTAAATAAGAACAGATTGATACTAAATAGTACCAACTAATTCTGTTTCTAATTATTACATCTTTTAGCACAACGAGAATTCATACACTTCTCTACTTCATTTCCACGGAGGCTTTCTGGAGTGCTTCCGATGATGCAGGTTGAGACTGCACAACCAAGCTTGCAGTAATCGTGAGCAGAAGATATCGTACGACCACATCTTACATGACACATAACTGGGCAGTACTTATCTTTTCCGGAAGCACACATGAGAAGTACACATTTTTCGAAACATCCCAATGCTGAACTCAACTCTACACACATTCCGAACATAAGCACCATCATCACAAAAGCCATCTTCATATGTTTCCCTTCCATTTTCACTTTAGTAACACAGGAATCCTAATGTCTACATTGCTGCGGTTTAATCAATTGAATGATAAAAGAAAGATAACAAATACAGACACAGGACATGAGTTTATAGACTCTCTCTTGACTCGATTTCTCTCTTGCACTCGCACGTGCTTATGGCACACTTTAGTAACACCTAACACACACACAACTCACACACACTCTACACAGTATATGCTATTACACTTATGCTTAATAGTCTGATATTAACTCACTTTTTGTTCTAGAAGTTTTTTGATATTGAGAATTCTCTTTCGAAGACCAATTTATAGGATTCACCTCAGACCATGGAATTAAATTTGTACACCTCAAAATGTGATTTCAGAATAATAAGCAATATATTTACCAGGGAGATGATGAAGGTAATTGGTCGCCCGATTCCATACCATATTTGCATTTATAATAAGATATGTGCAGAATCTTGGTATATATTAGCATTAATTATAGCATATTTGCATTAAAGTCTTATTATACTTATACATATACTATCTTACTGCGAGTGCCTTTGTATGGAAACCAACTTTTTCTGAAACAATCGATCTTTATAGTCGTGCTACACGGTTAATAATATAGTCCCACACAGGTGGGTACAATTTCAGGAACCCTGTATTTGATAAGTTAAAATCACAGTGCATATTGCCAATTGTCTATGAATTGTATGCCCAACCTATAATAGCCCTATATGAGCTATCAGCCATGCCCAAAACTTTAAAGCCATGGGTGCTTGGAAGTCTCTCTCGGGCCTTTACATTCATAGCCGATTGTTTTTTTTTTTTTTTTTTTACAGCCATTAGGCCTACAGCTATCAGCACTGTGCACGACTACTTTGCAGCTTACCGAATTAACTACTACCACCCTACCACTGGAAGAAGACATTTGTATTATCATTCAGGTATTGAAAGTTTGTTATCACACTAGCATACAGCAAAAAAAAAATCAAACAAGGTTTTGATCTTATATGCCAAATTTGTTGACAGAACTTCTGTCGCCTCTTGGAATCTGACAGAGATTGTCCAAAGTCCAAAAGTTTTTTTTTTTTTAATTTTGACAAGGCCCGCCGGGATCCAAAGTCCAAAAGTTGCTCGCTATATAGATTGGTCTTTCAATATGAACAATATATAGAGCTACACACTATGGTATTAGGCGGATGGATGAGCAATTAACCGAGGTAGTTGGATGAAAATGGAAGTATTACGGCTAGAATGATGGGAAATGTTTGCCGAGATTGTAAGGAAGTGAATAAAATTCCTCGCTTCTAGTATCTCTTTCATAGTATCTGAACTTATCCCACCAAACCAAACCACAATCTCTGCGCACAGCACTGTCCTTGCGGTAGAGCGTGCAGTCCAAGAAATAAGCAGTTATGGCGGCCACCGTTGCATGGGATGAGAAGATCACATTCAGGATAACATTGAACTACAAAACCGTATACAAAGAACAGAATGTCAATGTACAAAAATATGTAACGAAACTAGATCAGTAAAGGGTACAGAAGTAGGATCAGCAAAAGTCTGAGTAGTACGCTTACCGAAATGGAGTTAGTGTTAACAGGACCATGACCAGTAAGCACGAGAGTTTGGTTGAAGTATTGTGGTACTGAAAAGCCCATGAAGATAGAGAAGCCTAGAATGAACTTTGTCCGGAAACTATTGAGATTGCAGAACTGTAAAAATCCAATACCTGCAGAAGCTGCTTGCACCAAAAACATGATAATTGTATTAGAACAATATTTCTGTAAAGAGAAATTTGTCCAAAGACTCCCGGTGTTTTATCTTGACCTACCAACATAGGCGAATAAAACGCAGTAGAAGGCTGCAATTATTGGCATTGGGATAGAAGCGAAGAGTGCTCCAAACTTGCCTGGTAACAGAATAGGTGAAGGGTGAAGTGTTCAGTACTTCCAGCTTCATAAGCATCAGTTCAACCAAATATGATAAGGAGTCTCTTTTACTACTTTGCTAGTGAAATGAGTATAAGATATACCTAATATAGAAAAGAAGAGCATAAAGAACGCAGATATCTGAACGACTCTTCGACTGCCAACTCGTGTCAATGCCAAAAGACCTGCATTCTCACTGTAAACATGACAAGAATTAGTAAAATCATCATAATGGGGAACATGAGCACTTCGTTTAAAACTTCTACCAAGCCGTTGTAAAATTTTGTATGCAAAGGCTTGTGGACCTATATGCCATGGTTTGACACGATTCATTGCAATGATCAATAACTTAATTCTAATGTTATGGTTCATTACACTGATGCTGAAGAACCAGTCAATGTGCCAAGCAACCCACTTATTAGAATCCCGATTCCCTGAAACTCATAAAAAAAAAAAAAATAAGATGCCAATAAGCAAAATCATGGAACCTAAGGATTCTTGAAACCAGCATACAGTATGGAATGACATGGTACCTGCCAGCCAACTCCACGACTAAGAATAGAAGGTGGTATAGGTGTTGCACTCCCATATCTTGACACTGCAATAAATGTACCTGTAGACTGCAGAAGAAAAGAAAAAAATACCAAGTTATCGCACGCTTTCCGCATTTTCCTTTCAGAGCACGCAAAGGAATTAAGAGATGAACAAAGTACATGAATATCTAGCATCAGATAAAGATACCAAGATTTTACCAATATTGTTTATGCAACCACATGTAGGATTCCTAGATAATTACTTGACACACTTTATAATCGCTAAGCGTTTTTATTAATTGAAAGTGGGTAATCCTTAATTAAGTTAGCAAGCTGAGAAATAGGCAGCACAAGGTATAGTGTTGCCATAAACATACTTCAATAAGAGCAGCAAAAGACGCGGCCATCATTGCAAAAATTTCTCCAGCTTGAAATGTTGGCTTTCCCCATTGTAATGGTAAAGGAAATCTTATCCTGCAAAACAAAGAAAGTGTGCTATTGGATCTCTGATAAATGCTGAAACAAAACCGTAAGTTTATAAATTTTCAGCTATTCAACTTGATAATTTCCTCAATGAAAAAAACAAACTGGTAGCTGCATATGAACTTTTTTACACACTTCTAAAGATGGGATTTTAAGAATCTTGTTGAAACAACTGATTACGAGACTGCTAGTTACTTTTTGCATCAAACAGGCCAACTTTTTACAGCCAAATCTTCTTCACACAGTAATTGAACTACTGAAGTAATAAAATAAACCATATTAAGTATGCCATTAGAAGCTCACCATGGAGCAGCACTGAGGAGTCCTGAACCGTCAGTACGACAAGTAAACTGCCTTGTTGGAGATGCATGCTTGTATGCACCACTTACTGTTAGAATTAATGCAAGAAGCCATATGATTGCCAGCACTATAATCACTGCAAAGCGGTCGAAGATGACTCTCTTCGAGAGTAATGTACGAGGGCCATACTGCCAAAATAGAATGCAAGATTACTCCTTTGAACTTGAATTAAAATGGAGAAAGGAAAGCCAGGAACTACCTAATCCATTCATGACTCATGACCAGTACAAATAGAAGAAAACTGCTTACCTGGGAAACTAAGACCAGCAAAACCAGGGCGGGAAGCCCAAGTTCCATACATCTCGCCAACTGCAAACATCATTACAACAATGCTCAAAACAAAGAAGTGCACAATAGACAAACTTCAATA
The DNA here is from genome assembly GCF_003573695.1 of Papaver somniferum. NCBI lineage: Eukaryota > Viridiplantae > Streptophyta > Magnoliopsida > Ranunculales > Papaveraceae > Papaver > Papaver somniferum. The sequence goes on along the minus strand of NC_039358.1, from coordinate 50,375,934 downwards.
AATCACATTTTTCAAACTTAGCACTTTATTATCTTGAATGAATAGGAAATTAGCAGATTACTTGTATTAGTATTGTCAATTGAGTGCACTGATTCGAGGATCGTTCTTACCAGTGGGAAACCAATTGTATATAGCCCAAGACCGGCAAGAGTCACAAGCGGAACCGCTGATAGAGGACTTAAAAACCTATAGCAAAAATAGAGACACATTATACAAATTGAAACAGTCAAGGCTCATAGCAAACCTGACCAGCACTCTCAAGAAAACTTACCTGACGACAATTCTCCAAAATCCTAAGAATCCAACAACTATCTGGAAAAATGATGCAATTATGAGGGCACCTTGTACTCCTCTCATGGTCTGAATAAATCTCTGGCGAGGATCTACAATCCCTTGATATCTAGGCGAGTTGATAATAATAATCGTTGGAAGTATGTAAGTGAAAGAACCCCCAATTACTGCAGGAAGCCGGGTACCAAACCAAGTTTGCAGAAGTGTGTTCACTCCAGCCGCAAAGAGTAAAGTCTGTATCACAATTGCTTTCTCAACCTGCAATTGAAATTCAACCATTAGAGAGAAAACTAGAGAGATAGGCCGCAGAGATGTATATGACCAACCAATTCCAAAGAATGTACTTACATCACCACCACCCATTTGAGGGACAAGGAAGCTGGGGATGAGAACTGTGATGCCAAGTATTACTAAATAATGCTGAAATCCCAAGATTATAGCTTCCGCTGAATAGCAACAAACAAGGATCAAATCAATTCAACATTTTTTTGACACCCATTGAAAATTTATAACATTTATCAGTGATAAGTGCCATTTTTGTATGAAATTCATCACCCCAATCAATCAATTAAGCCTCTAATGAAAATCAATTGACATGCAATGAGTAGTAAAAACAGAGGGGGAAAAAACAGAGCAAGATGAACTCACGCCAACAAGGATGACTAGTGACACAATACTCAATTCCAGGCAATTGTTCTTTCACTGGGTGTGGTGAAAAATCTTCAATCTTCCCACCTCCTGTCATTTTTTTCTCCCACTCTCTCTGTAAATTCCTTGCTACAGAAAGTTGGGTAGAAGCAGAACAAAAGAAAAAACAGAGAATGCAAAACTTGTGTTCTTAAGGTGAATGATGATGATGAAGAAGGAGATTGTTGAGAAATGGGTGTGATGATGTATAAAGAAAAATAAGAAAAGTAATGTGATAGATAGATGGAAAAGACAATACGGAAAGAAATGGTCTTTTCTGTAGGTAAGAAATTTACTGACTAAATTACAGAAAACAGAGAGAGGTGCCAGTTACAACAACCAAATTGAGATTATTATACAGACAGAGAGTAAAGGAAATTGAGCCAATTTCTTCTCAATTGGATTACCAACTAAAAGAGGAGGAGAAAGAAAGTGTGAGGAAACTGACGTTATGATTTTGTGCAGGTAATTTCTTGCTAGCTTGCTTTTAAGTTAGGACATTAAATTTGGGGTAATGAAGAGACCATAGAGGTTTAAATGGATGCATCACTTGGTCAATGCAATTTACTTCAGTTTTTTTGTTTATGAATTTTGGGGAAAATTTGTCAATTTGTGTTTGAAATTTTGTTTAAATTTGGAAAATTTAGGAGGTCCGTCTATTTTTTTCCTCAAACATTAGTAGTAGCATGCTTTAAGACTTTCAGTGACTTTGTTATTGACGAGCTTAGTGGACGAGAGAAAAAGACAATTGGTGCGTGAGTACTTGGCATGCAGGCATTCCAATTGCGTGAGTTTGCAGGTTTCGAGAGAAGCTGTTTCGTGTTTCTTTCCTTTTGATTCGGGCGCCTACTCTTTATTTTGGGGCGGGTCTTACACACCTTGTTTGTTTTTTTCTGACTCATGTCCGACTCTTCCGGAACTGTCCCATATCACCTGACTCATCTGGATTTGATTTAATATATTTTTTTCTGAGTTAGATATGCGAGTCAATAGCTTGATCCCACGAGTCAGGGGCATTTTACTCTCCGACTCAAATGGATCGGAATCAGAGGTAAGGTCTGAGTCGGATCCTGAGTCATATCAACAAACGGTCTGACAACTCCGAGTCATGTGATCGAGTCAGATTCAGATGTCGAGTCAGCCAAAAAGAAACACACTCTTATAACTTGGACACGTTAACTCTTTTAACCAGAAAATCTGTCTAATTAAACGCGGATTTACGAAGAAAATCCGTCTAATTAAACGTGAATTTACGGAAAAAAAATACGAATAGTCCAAAAAAAACGTCATTTTTATAATTATTTTTTGCTTACTTTTCTATGTGAGAGTGTAATAGGGTTAGTAACACCATAATTAGCAGTAGGAGGTAATCAAGAAGGCCCGAACCTAACGATCAAAAGAAGCTAAAGAGAAAATGCACTAGATATCAAATTAACCGTGAGTCGTGATGACCATGAACTTATAGAAAATGCATTGGTGAATTGTGGTCAATAGCCAAAAAGGTTAAACGCATGTCCATAAAACCTTTTAAACCCATTTTGATTTTACCTATGGAGCCTGTATGTACACCTTTCACCATCCACCACGTGTACAGAAAGAGACACGTGGAAGGCATGCAAAACAAGATATCAAAACATGATAGCAAGCATCTCATCAGAATATGTCACCGGTCAGCAGATCTGACGGTCAGGGACCGAGGATCACAGAGGTATGATGGTCAGAGGAGCACCAGATAATGCCACTTGGGTGTTAATACACCTAATCCCAAGGAAGATCCCAGATCAACGGCTGAGAGGAAGTTTGACTGACACATATGTGACCAGACAAAGAGACACTTGCCTGACACGAGCAGACATCCATCTACCCGCCTTAAATACCAAAGAGATATACACGTGTCAATCAGCTCGTGGAAGAGGCGAGGATACACCTTTGTATTCAAGCTCAGGCCGCAGCATATGCCGAAGACCTCTGCGTAATGGGAACAAAGTACAAAAAGATCCCAGATCAACGGCTGAGAGGAAGTTTGACTGACACAGATGTGACCAGACAAAGAGACACTTGTCTGACATGAACAGACACCCATCTACCCGCATTAAATACCAAAGAGATATACACGTGTCAATCAGCTCGTGGAAGAGGCGAGGATAATCCTTCGTATTCAAGCTCAGGCCGCAGCATATGCCGAAGACCTCTGCCTAATGGGCACAAAGCACAAGAAGATAAGATTACAACGGCACCTCAGAAGTAGGACCCACGTTCCAACCCTATAAATACCCCTCTCCACTAAGAGAGAAGGGGTCGACCAATCCAGGGCAATTATAGGAGAATATAGGAGAGAAATAGGAAGAATAAGTAATCCCCCTACTTCCGCAGACCTATGTATACTCTAAAGTCGACTATCTTTGTAATCATTCAATACATAGTGAAACACCAGCCCCGTGGATGTAGGCCTTAGTGCTGAACCACGTAAATCTTTGTCTTATTTACATTTCAGCACCTTACATTCTGCGTTGAACTACATGTGCTTTACATTTGTACTTGATTCTCTGTTTATTCCTTTATACGAACATTATTTATGATAATATTTGACTAGACAATGACAAGCTCGAAGGCTTCGAGTCGATGAATCGATATAATCATCCTCTTTACGCATACGACGTACAATTCTAGAATCAGGATGTATGCGAATATTGTTTGTGAACACGTGGATGGCTTCGTGATTTATGTGTTCACAATCTGGCGCTAGAAACAGGGAATTTGTCCCGGTAAAAGATTTATCTTATCCTGTGATTTCACCTTAAACGCGCATTATGGTTGTGCCCTATTCTGGGTTCAGTGTGCTTTCAAAACCTTTTTTATTCTGGGTTCAGCGTGCTTTCAAAACCTTTTTTATTCTGGGTTCAGAGTGCTTTCAAAACCTTTTTTATTCTGGGTTCATGGTATTCATGGTCTTCATTTTCACAAAGATCATTTCAAAGCAGACAAATCCACGGCTATCTATCACAGATTTGCACGTGAGGCGTTTTTCTTTTAAAACTAAGACTTAATAATCCAGATTCCTGAGTTCTCGCAACGGATCTGCCTTTTCAAGAGTTTTCTTTTTCAAAAGTAATCTGAAAACAAGGTCTATGATTGTTTATTAGAGGATTTGTATTGCGAAAACTAGACCGATGGAGTCTTTACGTTTCTCTTTTATTAAGGCCCTTGGGCAGCTCATTTCCTTATATTCCAATAATTTTGCGGATACAAATGGCACTAACCCGATCCTCGTGGGTATCTTTGGTTCTCTCTATTTGTTCCCTTATGCAGAAAAAAGATTAAAAATGGAAAAGATACTAGAGGCAGGAAAAACCAAAGCCTCATCAAAGGAGACACCGAGGATTACCCCGGTCATGACCCGAAGCAAGCAGAAAGGAGACAAAGCTAAAACAGCTACTAAGAGGCAGGATGCTGCGGAAATCACCTCACCTATGAACACTAACTCCATTGCAGCCGCGGCTCTCAAATCAGCAGCCACAAAGAACAACGCAACTGTTGCGGCCCTCCAGGCTACAGAAGCTAACAAGACTTTGGTTTCAAACCAAATCCATCAACAAAGAGAAGGGGTGGCAGAATCTATGACACATCATCCCGCACATCCACCAATCTTCAGAATGCCGTCAACCAACGGTCAGAATCAAACCATACCAGTGGGTGGAAGCTTAACCGAGGGTACCAAACTTGGAGATACCAACAATTGAAGCTGATCCTCTGCCACCCTTAATACACACAGTAGAAGAAGGGGGAACTATGGCCGTAGGGGTACAAGCCGGAACTCCCAATCAGGTATCAAACCAGTCCCACCGACTGATGGTAGAGCTCGAAGAATTGAAAAAGAGCCAGCAGGTCTACGCAGATTCCGTAGCTCTTCTGGCCAGGGAGAACCAAGACTTGAAAGATAGGATTGCCCAAAGCACGAAGACTAGCCAACAACTGGACGAAGCAAATTCTAAAGCACCAGAGCCTAATAGAGACCGAAGAATCATCCTAGCAAACGCCGCCATGGGAAGCAGTGCATCCGATCCGGAATGTGCCGCCGAAGACTTAGACTATTATGACAGTGAAGTTCGAAGAAAGAAACGCTCAAATGAGCATGGGAACGTGGGATATTACCGCGCAATGGAGGAGATACGTGATGAGATGATGGCTGAGATTAGGCAGTTAAAAGCCAGACAAGGCGGAGGAAGGCTTGAAGAGGTGATGAAAGAAGCTAACTCCACGCCCCTAACTCATCGCCTGGAAAATACCCCCATTCCGTTAAAGTGCCCTGTCCCAACTTTTGAATGTTATGACGGATCCAGTGATCCCGCGGCACATATCCGGTATTATAATCGTATCTTAGCCCGATGGAGTCAAAACGACGCCGTCCTATGTAGGTATTTCCCATCAAGTCTGAAGGGATCGGCTTTGTCTTGGTTTGACAACCTGCCACCTGATTCCATCAACTCCTACGATCAACTCGCAGAGAAATTATTGAGAACCTACATGTACAACAAAGCTGTCAACACCGGAATGGATAAACTTTTTTCTCTGGAAATTGGTTACAAGGAGAACACGAGGGAATACACCAACAGATGGCACAAGATCTGCCAAGCCATAGGGAGTGTGGATCCCGTAGTAAGCATCAACTGCTACAAGTGGGGATTAGACCGAATGAGTCCACTATTTATTGAGATCCACGGAAGCGTACCTAAAACAGAAGGAGATCTTCGAATAATTATTGAGAAGTATGCTCGTCTTGAAGAAATCCAGCGTGAGAACCCGAGGGCACAAACGCAGAGGTCTGACCGTACCAATTCCGCAGAACAAACCAGCGGGGCCAAAAGAAATAGCTCAGTGGAACGACCTCACGAAGATAGGAAGGAACGAATAGATGAACGACGAAAAGACGATCAAAAATTCGAAGATCAGGTTTACACGAAGCTCAATGCTAGCTACGCTCGGATCTTGCGAGATATCAAAGGAAGGGGAAGTTTGGAGTGGTCGTGGTCTAAAGGAAAACAGCCCCCAAGAACCGAGAAGTCTAAAGATTACTGTGAGTATCATTGCTTCAATGGACACCAGACCGAGAAATGCAAAAACCTCAAAATAATGATCCAAAAATTGATTGATGCTGGCGAACTCAAGCAATACATACGAAAGGAGGTCACCGAGGACAGATCCAAACGAACCAAGCAAGTCCAACTTCCAGAGGGAAACCGCACAATCAACACCATCTCGTGTTCCGAAGCCGCAGGTCCCTCACTTACAGCGCAGATAGGAAAGAGGCTACGAAAGCAATTCGAAGACCACTGCGAATTATATAAGATTGATGGCGTAGAGGTGGACGAGCACGAAGAGTGGATGGACGCACCTATCATCTTCGATACTGAATATATCGAAGAAGATATGGGAGACCATAACGATCCCTTGGTCCTCACACTACCAGTGGCCGGATGTAACCTCAAAAAGATCCTCATCGACGGGGGAAGCTCAGTGAACGTTCTATTCTACGACACCTTCAAACGGATGGAGCTCCATGATGAACAACTGATGACCTATTATTACAACATCTACGGGTTCAACGGAGCGCCCACAAAGCCATTGGGAGACATCGTGTTGCAGGTGAACGTCGGGCCCATGAAAGTAGAAACACGATTCAGCGTGGTAGACGCCCCATCCCCCTATAACACCATTATTAGACGAAAGTGGGTACATAAATTCAAGGGAGTAGCAACAACTTACTACCAATATCTCAGGTTCCCTACACCCGAGGGAGTGATGGAAATCAAGGGAGATCGGGTCTCTGCAAAAGAGTGCCAGACCACTCAGGATCGTATCAACAACGAACAGGAAGAGCAGCGAAAAATCCGAAGGATCAAAAATAAAGAAGTTGCGAAAGAAAAGGCCATAGACCTGTTCCTCAAGGAAACCACAGGGAAGGGCTTGGCAAAGGATGATAATGTCCTTAACACAGAGGCAAGTACTTCAGCAGCCAACGAAGGACAAAAACATACCAAATAGAAATTAAAGAACGTCCCAGTCCTTGGGGACCCGAAGCCGGTGTTCACACCAGTGGATCCCGTAAAAGAAATCAACATATGAACGGAAGAAAACCCGAAGATGATCAAAGTAGGGACCATAATGGACGAAGAAAGAGAAGATTCCTTAACCAAATTACTTAAAGAATACGCGGATGTATTCGCCTGGAAGTTAGGAGACATGCCGGGTATTGATCCAAAAATAATCCAACACGAGCTGCGCATCAAACCAGGCACGCCACCTTTCAGGCAGAAAATAAGAAAAGTTGCACCAGAGTATCATAAGGCAGTAGAAAAAGAACTTCGGAAACTACTAGAAGCAGGCTTCATCAAGGAAGTCAAATACCCTACATGGATCTCCAACATGGTCGTCGTTCCTAAGAAGAATGGAGGGGTTAGGATATGCATCGACTTTACTAACCTCAATAAGGCATGTCCAAAAGACAGTTATCCCCTACCGAGCATAGATCAACTGGTTGAAGCAGTGGAAGGGTACAAAGAGTTTTCATTCATGGACGGATATTCTGGTTACAACCAAGTAGCCCTGGCAGAAGAAGATCAACTACACACAGCATTCTACACCCCACATAGCCTTTATTGCTACACTAGAATGCCCTTTGGACTTCGAAACGCAGGGGCAACTTACCAGAGAATGGTCGATGCTATCTTCAGGCCATGGATTGGTAGTACCCTGGAAGTCTGCGTAGATGACATGCTCGTAAAAAGTAGGCTGCACGAAGATCACCACCAGGACCTGAGAGATATTTTCGAAGCAATGAGGAAACATCACATGAAAGTAAATCCATAAAAATGCACCTTCGGTGTCACCTCAGGAAAATTCCTCGGATATCTGGTAACAAAAAGGGGTATTGAGGTAGACCCCGCGAAGATTCAGGCCATAGTGGAAATGCCATCTCCGAAGAATTTAAAAGAAGTGCAAAATCTCAATGGGTCCTTAGCAGCCTTGGGCAGATTTATTGCCCGATCCTCGGACAAATGCAAACATTTTTTCAATATTCTCAAAAAAGGGAGTAAGTTTGAATGGACCGCAGAATGCGAAGAATACTTCCAAAGAATCAAGGAACACCTGGCTTCAATTCCAATCCTGCATAAACCTGATCCTGATGAGGTTTTGGCATTGTACATAGCAGCCACAGAAGACGCAGTTAGCGCAGTGTTGGTCAAAACCAATACGAAGATAGAACAACCTATCTATTATGTCAGCAAGACCCTCAACTCTGCGGAATGGAATTACACGAAGATCGAACAACTCATCCTGGCATTAGTATGGGCTACTCAAAAGCTGAGAACCTATTCAACACTGGAAGCAGTCCTCAAAAGCGCGGGAAAAGTAGGTAGAACAGCCAAGTGGAACACCCACCTGGACCAGTTCAACATCATTCATGAAATTCAACATTCCCAAAAATCCCAAGTTTTGGCGGATTTCTTAGAAGATCTCCCCCTGGACAACGATGAAGAGATTAGGGGAATACCAGAAGTCGACGAGGAAAGCAAGGATCCAGTTGATGTCCTCGAACTCGCGAGTCAAAGACAATGGGAAGTCTTCGTTGATGGTTCCAAAAATAAGGAAGGGGCAGGAGTAGGCATTGTCATCACCACCCCAACCGGATAAAGGATCGTACAGGCACTCAGGTTAGAATTCAAAGAGCATACTAACAACATAGTCGAATACGAGGCAGTCGTACATGCCCTCCGCTTAATAATAGAGATGGGGGTAACTGATGTAAGACTGAAAAGTGATTCGCAGCTTGTCATACGGCAAATAGGGCTCGAATACAATGTGTACGACGACACCCTCTCAGCGTACATGGCCTTGGTCCAAACATTGGCATCACAAATTCCGAACATCAAGTTCCGGCACTTATGCAGAAGGGATCTCAGGCACGCGGATGCCCTAGCATATATATCATCCATGCTGAAGGACAAGAGTATCGAAGCTATCAAAATAACAAGGTATACGAGCCTTCGATTGCATCACAATTCTCCTTCGCTACAAATCAAGATACAGTGGAAGAAAATATCGAAGATCAGGTGGGAGAAGGCATCCGTGACGATTTTGACGAAGAAGATATCCTGTCAAGAGCAAATCAAGACGAAGATTTCAACAACGAAGATGATTGGAGAATGATGATCCATGCGTTTCTCAAAGATGGAACCTTACCCGCGGATCACAAACAAACCAGGAAAATACTCTCCAAAGTAGGAAGATATGATCTTCGGGATGGGATCCTGTACAAGAAATCTTTCCTCGGACCGTTACTACGTTGCTTATCCAGGAAAGAGGGGCATCGAATTCTAAACGACATCCATTATGGTGATGCAGGGAATCATAGCGGCATGAGATCACTAGCCGACAAAGCAAAAACGCAAGGATATTACTGGCCCACAATGATACAAGATGCTACAAGAATATCCCGACGATGCAAAGAATGTCAGCGTTTCGCCAAAAAGATACACGCACCAGCAACAACTTTGAATTTTATGGATAGCTCGTGGCCATTTGCAAAATGGGGCATAGATATCGTTGGGCCTTTCATCGAAGGATCAGGGAAAAGACGATTTTTGATAGTAGCCACGGACTACTTCAGTAAATGGGTGGAAGCCAAAGCCTTAGCCAGGATCAGAGACGTGGACGTGTTTACTTTCATATTCCAAAACATTATTTGCAGGTTCGGCGTACCAGCGGAAATCGTCTCCGATAATGGTAAACAATTACAGGGGAAAAACATAGACATGCTCTTCGACACTTTCAAAATAAGGAAAAACAAGTCCACCCCCATATACCCTCAAAGAAACGGACAAGCGGAAGCTACTAACAAGACCCTCACCCTTATCCTCAAAAAGCAATTAGACGAACACAAGGGGCGATGGTGTGAACATCTACACAATGTATTATGGGCATACAGGACAACACGAAGATCTGCCACTGGGGAGTCCCCATTTATCCTCACTTATGGAGCTGAAGCAGTCATCCCAACAGAGATCCTCATTCCAACCACAAAGACCGAAGCATGGGAGAAAAATCTCACAACAGACATGATGTTAGAGAGACTGGACGACCTGGAAGAAAGGAGGGAAGCAACATTGCAAAAGATGGAAAATTATCAACGGAGACTAGTGAGAGAGTACAACAAAAAGGTTAAGCTTCGAAATTTTGTAGAAGGGCAGTATGTGCTAAGAACAATCCCGCAGTATCAACGAGGGAAGAGATGGGGAAATTTAGCACCTACATGGGGAAGACCTTTTATAATACACGACATTGCGGGAAACGGTTCCTACTATCTTCGCAATCTGAAAGGCGAGGTCCTCCGGCACCCTTGGAATGCTAAATGGCTCAACCGTACTACCCATAGGAACAGCGCAGCTTTGCATCTGCGTGAAGAATACCAGAAGAAGAAGGCAGCGTAACCGCTTTACATGTTTCTATCTCTGGACGAGGATTAGCAGGCCTCAACCTATCAATCAAACAAATTTTTTGGGAAATCTTCAAGCAAACGAAATGGTCAAAAGGCCCGATGGGTAAACGCATGTACATTACATAATAAATTAAAAATATTAGGAAAAGTAGTTAATCTACAATATCTCAGGGCTCCCCTATCAGTGTCTATGAGTGTAAGACCAAGGGGAAGGCACCCAGCAGAAAGAGATACCCAACCAATTTTAAGGAAGCGGGTCGACGGAATGGGTGCATGTAAATATTTCAAATAAGCATTCCATATCCTATAACGCTGCCTCGACCCCCACCGTTTGGGAATCCTCTGGCCCAGGATTCGCCAGCGGGGTGACAGGTCTCAAGACGATCACGAAGGTATTTACCTTTGGTGTCGCACCCAAACACTCTCAACTTTTTACAAAGCAAGTTATTTCTAGTTTAACACTTCACAATACTTAAAATAAAGATGAATTGATAACGCAGGTATGCCAAAAGGATGATCCATTTCATAAAGAGTTGATTACAAGATTCAGCAAATAAGATAAAGAAGGAAACACATCAAAAAATGATCCGAATATATATAATCAACAAGGATCAACTTTCTATGACTAATAAAATAAATCTACTTGGACGATACAACTCCATCAACAGGGTTGTCTCTGCGAGATGAAGGTACGCTACCACCTGAAGAAGGCCCAGAAGAACCAGGCAAGGGCGCGGGAAGGGGACGACGCGGATAATTCTTGACAAGACCATGTTCGACTTTAAGATCAAGTTGGATCTTATATAGGAATTTGTTGGTCTCTTCAGCCAACTGACATCGAGCTTTATAAGTGATAACAGTGGTCCGCTGGTTGGCCTGAGACAGCAATGCAGATAGGCGTTCCGCCTCTTTGGAGGCAATCTCCGCTGCTTCCTCACGAGACGCGGTCAACCATTTGAAATAGTTGGCTTGTCCTTCCTGCTGCACTAAGGCAGATTGAGTTTTTTTAAGCTCATCATTTGCTGCGTGAAGCTGTCCCTCGAGTGCTGAAAACAAGAAATACCAAGGGGTTAAAACGAAGAAATAACAGAATCACACTCGATAAAACGAGGTTATACCTTCGACATTAGCCGAAGCCTCTTCATACTCATTAACAACTGCGTCCCGAGCCTCATCAAGAAAGTCATATTCGTCGGATAGTTTCTTATAATCCGTTTGAAGGTTCGTAAGAGCAAATTGACTCGCGTCTAAGTCTACCTGCTTCATTGAATCCAAGTGACGAAGATGGTTGACTTCGTCATTCATCTCCCCCATTCTTTTATGGAGTCGATACACATTCACTTCAAGATCTCTTTCAGATTCCACTTGGCGAGCAACATCAGCTCGAGACGCTGCTAGGGCTTTACTAAGAGCACCAACCTCAGCCCTAGCATTATCTCTTTCCTCGGAAAGACGCAGCATACTATCCCTAACCCCGGGGCCTAAGAAAGAACGAGCATGTTGTAACTCTCCTTCCAAAAAGCGCACTCTAGCCTCTAGGTCCGAAGCATGTCCTCGAGCATCACGCAGGTTGTCACGCGTCTATAGCAGCGTACCATTAAACAGATAACGGTCATGATTGTACTTATTTTGCATATCAACTATCAGTGTTCGCTTTTCACGCCACTCAGCTGTTAAGGCGTTGTGCTCATCAGCACGAGCATTCCACTTTACGGGTTCGCTTTTCAAACTTACCCACCAACTCTGCAATACGGGATTTATGTCGTTCCCTTTCTTTCCGAAGCCATATGAGCTCGGGGACTCCACCCACTGAAGATAGGGTGGGGAGACTGAGACAGAACACCAAAGTACAAATAGGGAATCACGAGGAGTAAAAGACCAATAAAAAATACGAACCTGTGAGGGACGATACATTTCTGCGAGCTTGCTCCAATTCGTTGCGGACTATAGCAAGTTCTGAACGGAGACTGCAACTCCTTTTTCTTCAGGCGACCCTTCAGTTCACTTATTTCCATCTCAGCCGCAGATAGTTCTTCTTCTCTATGACGAAGCTTAGCCTCCAACTTTAAAGACTTTGCTTTAAAGAACTGGTATAGAACATGGTTACAATGTTCGCTCCTCATCATCTATGTCACAAACGACAAACATTATTATACCCAAGGGATCGTATATCGCGAAGAATACAATGTTCGTACATCATGAGGGAATCAGTACAAGGATTTACCTCTAAGACACGCTGCTGGGGAATACTGTATTGATACCCATCATCTATGGCCATCATATCAGCAACGGAGGAGGGAGGGTCAACCACTAGGTTAGCTTCTGAAGATCTCAGATTCTTCTCCCACATCTCAGCAACGCGGACTTCAGAAGACACTTGCATCATCTGACGAGTATAAGCGTCAGAATTCTTCTCACCGGGGACCACTGGGGCAGGGTTGGGGACGAACATCAGATTTTTCTTCTTAAGCCAAGCCTAAATGGCATCTTCGCCTTCAGGCATTAGCGAGTAAGGGAAATCCTCTGAAGGAGATTCAACCGCAGACTTCCCTTTGGTTGTTCTCCCCTCACTCACGCAAGTCTCGACATCACCAGCCTTAGTATGACCACCGGCGTTTTCAGCCTGCTGACCGGTGGAATCTTCTTTACCAATATCCCCAAGCACATCCCAATCATCATTTGGGGAAAGCAATGAGAAGTCTTCGGCAAGACCCATGGCAGAATTCACATCAAAGGATTCCCCCGCGGAATATATCCTACCGAAAGAAAATTCAGGGGAAATAACGGGCAGAGTACCCACGGTATTATCGCCAACAGGGGCAGATCCACCCCCGCCAGTACCACCAACGGTAATATTGCCCTCAGACTCACCATCACCACCCGCGGCAATTCCATCTTCACCATCACCACCCGCGGCAACTTCTTCACCATTACCACCTTCGTCATCAGGGTGAGAAGTGTCAGTACGCTCCTCACCATCGGACATTTCTTCATCCTCATCATACCCTTCGTTTATAGGACTCGTAACCTCCTCATAAACCTCAGCCTCACCGGTAACCACAGTAGAAGATTGTTTGGGTCCAAGTTTCTTCTTCTTCGACACCTAAAAACCAGTACACATCCCCACAAAGGCTCATTTTTTCCCTAACTTCAAAAATGAAAATTATTTCAAGCAAGGAAAAAGGGGCAAATAGAATAGAGAATATAAGAAGAAACTATACCTTAGCAGCAGCAGCACTCTTCGGTGGATGGGTAGCACCAGAACCCTCCTCCTCATCTCCATCAACAACATCAAGAGCGTAAGGAAAATTCATGCCCGCGAAATTCGGACTCCAAGGACAGAAATCTCCATAACGAGCAAGAGGAGTTTCACGAGGCTTGCTGTTTTCAGAAGGACGCCAGCCGCGCGGACCAGGAATCCAACCATAAGCCCAAGGACCAACTACCTCAATAACAGTAGCATGCCATTCATAATCATGGTCACGCTTAATCCTTTCACGAGCAGGAAAGAGTTTCCGTTTAGCAGATCCCTCAGTACCAGGAACATACTTCAGCTTGGCATCACTCACCTCACTCAAAAGACGAATTTCACCACGGGGAGCAGCGATATTACGAAGACTAACACTTCACGGCTTACGGTTTCTACTGTTGACATAATCCCCAAAGGAACTGTTAAAATTCTGAGGAGTGTACCACTCTCTCTCAGCAGGATTTGGAACATAGCAGGTCATCATAGTCTCCCCCTTGCTTCGCAGGTAACATTCCTTCAGTGAACGAAGATAATTCCCATATAGTTGTGACACACAACGATTATGAGTGTTTGTAGAAGAGCCTTCGCGACTAGCCAACACGTCATAATAAAAGGAGTCACCCGACTTATATAGGGGCAACATGAGACCCGCCTCGAAGGCTCCAACCGTAGTCAACAGATGAAACTCGTCAAACTGATACTTAGCAAGGAGCTCGTAAGTGATATCATCGTCAGGGGCATAGAAGCGAACCTCAAAATCTTGAAGCTCGTGTTTTTCCTTGAACATCTCAAGATCAATATGCTTGAAAGTGACCTTCTTCTTACCAACGAAAATGTTGCGTATCACGGGGACAGTTTCTTCTTCGTGTGCGGAATCAGAGGTAGGACTCAATTCCGAAGCTTTCCTTTTAGAAGGAAGATTTTTAGACGGATCAGCTCTCGACATAGTACCCTTGGAGTTCTTCCCTTTGAAAGAAACCGCGGGAGGAGGCGGCAAAGATTTCTGCGGAGGCACTAAAGGAGGAGCCATTGAACGAAGGGGCGGAACATCCAGTGTTTCAGTACGAGGAGGAAGAGGAGCTCGCGCACTCCTAGAATCTTCACGAGGATGAGAAGGGGCACGGTTAACAGCATACCTAGATCCAGAAGGACCCTTCGGCGGACAGAGGATCACAGAGGTATGATGGCTCAGAGGAGCACCAGATAATGCCCCTTGGGTGTTAATACACCCAATCCCAAGGAAGATCCCAGATCAACGGCTGAGAGGAAGTTTGACTGACACAGATGTGACCAGACAAAGAGACACTTGCCTGACACGAGCAGACATCCATCTACCCGCCTTAAATACCAAAGAGATATACACGTGTCAATCAGCTCGTGGAAGAGGCGAGGATAAATCTTTGTATTCAAGCTCAGGCCGCAGCATATGCCGAAGACCTCTGCGTAATGGTCACAAAGCACAAGAAGATCCCAGATCAACGGCTGAGAGGAAGTTTGACTGATACAGATGTGACCAGACAAAGAGACACTTGTCTGACACGAGCAGACACCCATCTACCCGCATTAAATACCAAAGAGATATACACGTGTCAATCAGCTCGTGGAAGAGGCGAGGATAATCCTTCGTATTCAAGCTCAGGCCGCAACATATGCCGAAGACCTCTGCGTAATGGGCACAAAGCACAAGAAGATAAGATTACAACGGCACCTCAGAAGTAGGACCCACGTTCCAACCCTATAAATACCCCTCTCCACTAAGAGAGAAGGGGTCGACCAATCCAGGGCAATTATAGGAGAATATAGGAGAGAGAAATAGGAAGAGTAAGTAATCCCCCTACTTCCGCAGACCTATGTATACTCTAAAGTCATTCGACTATCTTTGTAATCATTCAACACATAGTGAAACACCATCCCCGTGGATGTAGGCCTTAGTGCCGAACCACGTAAATCTTTGTCTTATTTACATTTCAACACCTTACATTCTGCGTTGAACTACATGTACTTTACATTTGTACTTGATTCTCTGTTTATTCCTTTATACGAACATTATTTATGATAATATTCGACTAGACAATCACAAGCTCGAAGGCTTCGAGTCGATGAATCGATATAATCATCCCTTTACGCATACGACGTACAATTCTAGAATCAGAATGTATGCGAATATTGTTTGTGAACACGTGGATAGCTTCGTGATTTATGTGTTCACGGAGCCAATGAACTTGCCATTATTTGTATCATGGCTAAGGCTAACTGATCCAAGTATTTTCTGCTGCCCATCTTGGTTGATAAGAGTTGGTGGCCATCCTTGTAAACATATACTCACCAATTCCAAAAATGACAAAAGTTGGTATCTTTTGCATGCAGTGTTGGATGATTATGGACTGTTGAAACCTAACAATCAACTGGAAAAAAAGTTACAAAAACAAGAATGTAATGATGGGTACGTAGACACACAATCGGAGAAAAATGACAAGTTTTATAGCTCCAACCTCCACAACCAACAAAAGCACCGACTTTTTACGGAAATAGAAAACCTATTAACGGTGGAGATTAAATGTTTCAGTAACTTTTAGGGGTATAATGGTAAGTATAAAATGAATGGGACGAACTGTCCTACGCTCGTACTGAGCAAATCTTTATTGATGCGAGAGTAGAGAGGGAGTCAGTGAGGGAATAGGGAATAATATCACGTCCAGCCCCCATGACAGATACAGAGCTAGCTAGCTACCAATACGGATGTAACCGTCGTTTTATTTATGTTGGCATGGCAAACGGCTCCGCCGACTGACTTTAAGTTGGTTGATTATTTAATACCAAAATACTAAAGGTAGACCAAAATGTGACTCCAAATACAGTCTGATCATTAGCTATGAGTAGTGCTACAATGACCGTGGAATCCATCGAGCCCACCCCTATTAGTGCTTTCTTCCGGTGGATTCCACTGTCAACAAATCATTTTTCAATTAATTATTGGTTCATGGCATTCGAGTTAGGACCCACTAATTTTATTTTAAAAGGATTAGCCAATTCTGAAATTGATATCTCTAATAGCTTATTATCCAAAATGCTAGCTATCCCCATTCATTTTCACCACGAGGTGTCATGGAAATCCTGGTCTAATGCCACACAAAATGACCGCCTGCTAATCTTAATTTAAGGGATCAAGGAACTAAAATTTGACACCTCACTGGAAAATGGGTGGGAGAAATTTGTAGGGAGAAGTGTAGCACAGTCGGCTTATTAATATTATTTGAGCAGGTTTTTTGCCATGATTTAAAGGGAGAGCGTGAGGGATTGTTAGTATTTTTTGAAAAGATTAGAAGACGCAAAAGTACTCATTGTATATTTGGTTGTACCCTTATGTTGATGTCATTGGCAAGTATTAGCTTGCCAATCTAATTCCATTTACCATCACCTTTTAACTGGAAATTACATAGCTTAAACGCTAACCAAGGTAGTTTGATTTCAAAGCTAAACCTTGGTCGAACACCATAAATAGGGACTCTTTGCAAACATCTCAACTCATACCATCACACGATTAGGTGTTGATTAAATTGCATATTGACGGGGTTTGTTAGCTTTAGAGCGTTCGGGATCAAGATGTGACTTTTAAATTTCTAAAGGGATCGAGAAGCCTTAAAATATCGATCTTTATATTGGTAGATGAGAAACTATTTTTATCTTTTCAGTATCTTTACTTTATGCTGGTTTGTAACTTTTTTTTGGAAGTCTAGTTCTTATTTATTCTAAGGTCATTTCCTTCCGATATAAGGAAGGTCACTCAAGAACGGTCAAGTACAAGTTATTGATACCATATTTTGTAGATTTCCTCTGGAATCTTAGAACAAAGATCACATCGTTTGGCAGAATTCGATCTTTGAAACTTTAGTTAGGTGGCTACAATAGGTTTGGCTGGTTTATGCATGTGCTTGTACAAACGGAATTCATCAAGAAGTCATTTAGAAAACTTGTCTTAGAGGTTTCACCTTAGTTGAAATCTACACTGAGTATTTCGGTCATATAATTGTTGATTTTGATAAACTAAAGTAAATATTAGTCGTCCTTCTGGAGCCTTGGTGGTGATAGTCTTCTCTACGGACTAGAGAAAAACTCCTAGTAGTAACAAAACATTGTCAAAGGATTCACGTGTGTTGGCTAGCAATTGGTTGTAGGACAGAAATACTGCTAAGGTAGTGCTAGTATATTCGGTCTCAACTGCATTATATCGATGTCTTATAGTAGGCAAGAGTGCCGCCACTTAATTGGATGAGTATTCAAAACTCTACGAGGTCTCGGGATCTCATCCGATTTGAACACACCCCAAATTAAGTTGTTACACCAGTAGCCTTCTATCATACTGGATGGAACTGAAACAAAATATACTCTCCAAATTATATTGCTCAGTTGAGTACCTACCCCCATAACTCGAAGGGATCACACATACTAATCCCTGAGATGATGTCCTTTACAGCCAAGTAGTCGTTTCACAGTCCTTCATGAAGATTATCACCACATTGCCTCCAACATGACAACTAATTTGATCTCCTTTTAGATGTTAATCTTGGTGACCGAAATACCCCTCAAGCTTAGAATGACCTACTGTGACGCAGTGTGTTTCAAACCTAAATACTCAATTAAGGTTTATACTCTTCACAACTTACATAGATACCTAATTAAATCTACATCGTCACAAAAACAATTAACCTTACAATTTAGTGTTAGTTGAACTCTTGTGGAACTTCAAAGACGATAAGAAAACTCCTTATACATATGAAAATATGTTTCTAATTTTAATTTCGTTCATCTAGTGTTGGTATACCATCTTAGATTAAAATTTTGTATATTGGTTCTAATCAATAATTCTTGGATAACCTTATATAAAAATTATCAAGATGATAGTATAACCCGTACTTCACGATCCTCAAGTGCGGTCTACAAAAGTTTAACCTTATTGTAACCTCAAGAACCTCATGTTAGAGCAAGACCTCTTATACAACAAATAAACATCGTGCAAGGGATTAAGATGTATACCTCTCATACCTCGGGTTGTAGGATGCCTCCTTTTGTAATTAACGGTTAAAGCTAGGTTTCTTGAGGCTAAAGCAAAGAGTTTCTTAAAATTCAAGCAATCTCAACGCTTCTCAGAATAAGTTCTTTCCTCGTATTAAAAATCATTTTTTTTTCTTAGTTAGAACTTAACTTGCATTAAGGGATTTCTAAGTTTAAAAGTGAAAAGGAAATCGTACCAACTACACCACCAACTTTTCCATTTTGATAGGAGTATGAACTGTGTAGTACATTTAACAATAAAATATGTGTAAAAGTAAAAGTAAAAGTAAAAGCATACATACACAAGAATTTTGTTAACGAGGAAAACACAACTGCAATAAAAACCCAGGACCTCGTCCAGATTTGAACACCGAACTAGACACTAGCCTACTATCATACTTCAGACTGGAATGTAGTTGAGACTGAATTCACATGCATTTGTGCTCCTTACATCTCTTGAAACTTGCAAGGCTATACACAATTTATTACCTTAGCCGACGTCCTTTACATCCTAAGAGTTGCTTCAGCCTAAGTGAAGACTTTTGATAGTAATGTGCCTCTAACAGATAAGCCTATTTGATTTCCATTTAGATCAAATAACTCAAGGCTTGTAAATATATTTGCAATAGACAGAGATAGAAAACCTCACAAATCCAGAACACTTACACTCAGTTAGCTGAGAAGCCTGGAATTTTTAACCACCTCTCAAGAACAACCTTAAAACTAATCACTTAAGAATAGTTTTTCAGATATATATCTTGAGGAATCGCAAAGTATGGGATGAAGAGAACTTAGCGATTTTTATCTATCTCGTTCCTGAGAGAGATTACTAAAACCTCGATAACATAATGAAGAAGATCGGGATGCACAAACTATCAAGGTAGAGATAGTTGGACCTAGCTCCACAAATCCCTAAGTGAAGTATTTCAGTCGTAGACCTAATGATGTTTCTCGAGGAAACCTAGGTCAATAGAAGACGACTCTAGCAAACAACTAGGACACATAAGTATCAGTGGTTGAATTCCCATTTGATTGAGTCTCTCTATTTAAAGATTTTCAAGACTATGGTTGCTCAAAATTCAAGATAAGATAACTTGAGATTCAAGCAAACACTTTCTCTATTTAGATGAAAGTCTTATTAGGAGTCAATGTAAGCATGTGGGAAATATTCTTGAAATCACATAGAAGAATATACATTATGGTTCGGGTACCGGAACCATGTGAATATTAAAAAATAATTCGTGAAGTTTTTTAATAAACTCGGTTATTGTTGGTGCAAAAATTGAAAATCATTTATACATGCTTAATTTAGATTTTATTCTTAACCATAACCTTTGCAACAACTGAAAGTATTGGCAAAAGTACTATTGTGAATGAAGAATCATCTATGCAATCGCATATAAGATTGTGATATATCTTCATCGAAAGGTTAAAGATGTTAGTGAAAGACAATGTTTTGCAAACTCTTGATTTCTCTGACTTCGGTACTTGTGTAGACTGTATAAAGGGTAAACAGACTAACAAGACAAAGAAAGATGACAAGAAAAGTTCCAACATTTTTGAAATCATTCATACTGATATATATATATATATATATATGTGTGTGTGTGTGGACCGTTTGCACCTCCATGTTTGAATGGTCAAAAATGGTTTATCACCTTTGTTGATGATCATACAAGATTTATGTACCTCTATCTTCTTAATGATAAAAGCGAAGCATTGAATGCTTTTAAATCATTTAAAAAAATAGAAAAATAAACTGGTAAAGTAATATAGATTGTAAGATCAGATAGACGGGGTGAATATAATGGAAGTTACGCATAAACATGGAAAAAACCAGGTGTGTTTGTAAGATTCCTTGAGAAACATGGAATTCTCACTCAATATACGACTCCTGGCTATCCAAAATAAAATGGTGTAGATGAAAGAAGAAATCATATATTTATGGATATAGTAGTGAGGAGTATGGTTAATAACTCTAGCCTCCCAATTTATATGGGTAATGAGGCCTTAAATACTGATGTGTACATCTCAAAATAGAGTTCCAAGTAAAAGCAGTTCCGGAAACATCTTTTGAGTTATGGAATGGTTGGAAACCAAGTGTGAGATATGTACATATATGGGGTTGTCAAGTTGAGGTTAGGATGTATAGTCCGCAAGAAAGAATGTTTGATCCAAGAACAATTAGTGGATTTTTTATTGGCTACGCAGAGAGATCCAAGGGGTTTGGATTTTACTGTCCATACCATAAAATTAAAATAGTTGAGGCTAGAAATGCAAAATTTATAGAGGATACCAATATCAGTGGCGTCTTCAAAGAATTATTTTTGAAGAAGTGCGTGACCTAGTAACTACACATGCACCTTCTTCAGAATTACACGCTTAGGAAGACATTCCACAAAATTTCATACAAGAAGAAGTGGCGGTTCAAGACTTCCCACTTAATGAAAATCCAATCATAATGGTACCTGAAATACAACATATTCAAAATGAAAATATTGAGATTCTATTAAGAAGATCCTCTAGAACAAGAAAATATGTAATATCCTCGTACTATAAAATCTACAACAGTTGGACCTGAATAAATAATTGGTACTTATTCATAAAACCATTATAATATGGACCTGTTTATAAAAATGATGTTATCGAGATACATGGAAGGTATAGCTTGCTAGTAGTTTTGACATCCATGATTTGTACATTATTTTTGTATATATGTTTCATTTTGTTGAGATTTCTTATTGGCCATATAAAGAATATTTTATCTACTTACAGATTGAAGGGAAAATGCATGTTCAAGGGACAAATGTGTCAAATGGCACAAGTGGAAGAATGCTAGATAAAACAGTGGTTGACGCGCCACATTTCCAAATGAGAACGGTTATAAATAACCAACTCATATCTCTTTACTTAGTTCATCCCTTCCAAAAAAAAGGTGTCTTTTGAGTTGAAGTCTCATGTCTGTTAACTCTTGATAAAAGAGTTATATAAGGAGAAAAACAAGGGTCCCTAATATCACCAAAATATATTCTACTAAGTTTTCTTTAACCCTCATCACAACGAGAGAAGCATAAAGATATGGTAGAGACTACATACATGGAATCTTGTAATGACATTATCTGCCGCATTACTTTTCTTATGGAATTCTACACATCAATTGGCATTCTGGTTTCATGGTCTTCATTATTGGTTCTTTCATTCATCATGATTATTTCAACGACGACCAGAGGTATGTGATCCTACTCATTTCTACATATATAAAGAATTGTTAGAGCACTGCTCGGTCGAACTCGCAAGTGTTGCTATCTCAAGCTTGTTTGTCAAGTTTAGTTGATCACAACTATAGTCTTGATTTCTAGTATACTTATAGCTATGTCTCGGGTTAGGATAAAATGTGTAGTTGAGATTTAGACTTCACGGAGTTCACTAATTGAAGACGAAGATCAACTGAGGGGAGCTTGGAGGAACTTCATCAACAAATGGTATGTGGAGACTAAAACTTATCTATTACTCAGAAGTCTATTCTATTCTATCTCCTAATGAGAGTAAGTTGTATAACTATATAGACTTTTATATTATACACATTTGATATTTCGAGATGAGTTTATTTCGATTATCTATTTCTCAAAATATGTGTTGGAAGCTTTTTGCTTTAACTATGTTCATCATTATTCTTGACGAGTTTAGATGGAAAAAATTTATTTGTTGGAAACTAAATATTAAGTCAAAAGATGATCATGTGGAAATTGCCTTGAAACATCTTATATGATTTGTGTGAGATAATCATTTTATGTCGACTTGGAAAGTTTCGTATTGATCATTCGATCACTTGAAAATTACTTCAAGCTAATAGTTTGTGTGAGATAGCTATTATCGTCTTCTAAGGATATTTCGATGATTGAAATGGTAGTTTAAAAAAATTAACCATTTCTGGATACAACACGGTATGAATACCTAGAATGCGAACTATTTTGTAATGATTTGGGTCCGGAACCTTGTTTCTATACCTAGTATGCGAATAATTTTATCAGTAAAGGTCTGGGAACCTTGTTTGCGTACCTAGTATGCGAATGATTCTACCTGAGTTGGGTCCGGTACGGTTGTTCGCATACCTGGTTTGCGAATGGCTGGGCAGGCCAAGGTCCGGAGCTCTTGTTCGCGTACCTGGTTTGCGAACACAATGGTTCAAGCTCTAAAATCGGCTAAGTATGTTTTTCATACTCATGAACTAAAACATATATGAATTAAGGATTGCAATATTTGAAAACCGTGGATTAATGTTCATGAATTGATTATCAAATAAGTACTTTGTACGATTAAGAATCAATCCGATTTTTTTTTCAATTTGTTCATATATATTTCTATGAGATAGTGAATAATTTAACAACTCTATTTGAAACACAATTATATTCATTTGATTATCTTTCATGTTTAATTGATCATCATATTTGATCTAGAAGTGTTAGATGAATATGGTTAAGACTAAAGTGTTCATGTGGCTAACTTTGGTTAACTGTTATTAAGCCTACTCAATATACACGTTTACGTACAGTTACCCATATCTAAATGAAGGTATATTTTATTTGTATGTAACAAGCTAAGACCATCTAACGATGGAGATTAATTGCTTTATTTCTAAGCAGACTTAGTTAGAGTGAATCTTAAATCAGGATTTCTAACGGTGAATATTGAATGCTTTGTTACTAAGCTATCTTAGATTTGATTGAAAGCAAACCCTGATTTGAAAGACTATATAAGGGAGAACTCAAACAACTGGAAAACCTAATCCCGACACTTTCCTATGTCCTAGTTGCGACTAGAGTCGATTCTCCTTTAACCTAGGTTTTTCCCAAAACCATATTAGGTTAACGACTTGAAGACTTCATTTGGAATTCGTGAAGCCAGATCGAACTATTTTCTCTGTAGTTGCGTATTCTGATCTTACTTGTTCTATCGTATCGAGAACTATATTTTCTAAGATTTTCTCGAGATTTATCTTCGATAGGTAATATATAAAAAGTAATCACAAAGTTCTTCATCTCAGACTTTGTGGTTCCGCAGTTACTTCTTCTACTACCATATATGTTAGAGCACTGCTCGGTTGAACTCGCAAGCGTTGTTATCTCAAGCTTAATTGTCAAGTTTAGATGTCAAAACTATTAGTCTTGATTTCTAGTCTACTTATAGCTATGTCTCGGATTAGGATAGAATGTGTAGTTGAGCTTTAGAATTCACGGCGTTCATCGATTGAAGACGAAGAACTACTAAGGGGAGCTTGTGGAACTTCATCAACAAAAGGAATATGGGGACTTGAACTCATCACTCAGAAGTCTATTCTATTTTATCTCCTATTGATAAAAAGTCGTATATATAACTATATAAACTTTACATTATATACATTTGATATTTCGAGCTGAGTTTAACTCGCTTATATCTTTCTCGAAATATGTGTTCGAAAGCTTTTGTTTTTAACTACGTTCATCATTATTCTTGACGAAATTCAAAAGATGATCATGTGAAAATCACCTGGTAACATCTTACATGATTCGTGTGAGAAAGTCGTTTGATGTAGACTCGGAATGTTTCGTATTGATCATTTGATCACTTGAAAATTGCTTATAAGCTAATAGTTTGTGTGAGACAGCTATTGTCGTATTCTAAGAATGTTTCAATGATTGAAATGGGAGTTTAAAACAATTAACCATTGTCTGGATATAACACAGTATGCGTACCCGTATGCAAACAGTTGTAAGAATAATTCAGGTCCGGGAACCAAGTATGCATACCTGTACGCGAACGGTTTTAACTGTTAAAGTCGGGGAACTAAGTTTGCGCACCCGTTTGCGAACTTATTCACCTGAGTTCGGTCTGGAATGATAGTATGTGTACCCGTTTGTGAACTGTCTGAAAGGATCAAGTCTGAAACTTAGTTTGCGTACCCGTTTGCAAACTTATGAGGTTAAGTTCTAAAATCGGTTAAAGTATGTTTTCATACTCATGAACAAATACATTTATATATTAAGGAATGCAATCTTTGCAAACCGTGGCTAAATGTTCATGAATTGATTCTTTGAATCAAAACTGATTTTGCTTAAATTGTGTCTTGTATACTTCTATGAGAATATAAAATATTGAACAACTCTATGAGTAACACAATTAGATTCATTTAATATAGAAGTGTTAAGATGAACATGGTTAACGCAAAAACATTCATATGGCTAACTTCGGTTAACTGTTATTGAGCCAACTCAATATACACGTTTAGGTACGGTTACCCATATCTAAATGAAGGTATATTTCATTTGTGTGTAACAAGCTAAGACCATCCAACAGTAGAAAGATATTAGCTTGAATCTTAAATCAGGTTTCATCTAACGGTGAATATTGATTGTTTTGTTCCAAAGTTATCAAACCCTGATTTGAAGACTATATAAAGGAGAACTCTGGCAACTGGGAAACCTAATCCCCACACCTCCTGTGTGATACGAGTTGTGACTAGATTCGATTCTCCTTAACCTAGGTTTTTCCTAAAACCATGATAGGTTAACGACTTAAAGAATTTATTGGGATTCTGAAGCCAGACCCAGCTATTTTCTCTATAGTTGTGTGTTCTGATCTTACTTGTTCTATCGTATTGAGTACTATCTTCTCTAATATTTTCTCGAGATTTATCTCCGATGGGTAAGATATAAAAAGTAATCACAAAGCTCTTCGTCTCATTCTTTGTGATTCCACAATAACTTGTTCTACTACCACATAGTTAAGTTATTGTGTGGTGATTCATATTTCTAGGATGTTCTTCGGTAATAAGATCGAATTATCAATTGGTTGATGTTCACCTTGATTTATCAAAAGATAGAATATAGACTTCGTAGGTATTTCAGTGGGAGACAGATTTATATATCAGAATAGACTTTTCTGTAGGAGACAAATTTGTTTATAAAGTCTTCGACTTTGGGTCGTAGAAACTCTTAGTTGTGGGTGAGATCAGCTAAGGGAATCAAGTGTGTAGAGTCCTGATGGGATTCAGAGGAGTAAGGAACGCGACTCTACCTTAATCAGTGTGAGATTGGTTAGGGCTCAACTACGTTCCAGTCCGAAGTTAACTTGTAGTAGGATAGAGTTGTAGCGGCTTAATAAAGTGTGGTGTTCAAATCTGGACTAGGTTCCTGGTTTTTTTTTGCATTTGCGGTTTCCTCGTTAACAAAACTTCTGGTGTCTGTCTTATTTCTTTTCTCCATTATATTTTTTATATAATTGAAATATCACAGGTTGTGCGTAGTTCAATCAATTGGTAATCCAACCTTTGGTTATTGATTGAAATTGATTGACACTTGAACATTGGTCTTTGACATCGTTCAAGTTGTTTCTCATAATAATCAGGCTCGCGATTTCTATTTGCTTGATTTGCTGATTGCACTGAGAAACAGAGATATAACTCTTGGATATATTTTCCTTGATTGAGTATGACCGTCTAGTTAATTCTCTTGGAATTATATTGAATTTAGTCCATACAAATTTCCTAAACGAAATATTAAGTGTGGTTGTTAGACCCCCGCTTTTTCAATATAGTTAAGTTATTGTGAGGTGATTGATTTTTCTAGGCTGCTCTTCGGGAGTATAAGACCGGATTATCAGGTACTTCTATGGGAGACAAATTTATCTATCAGAATAAACTTATATGTGGGAGACATATTTGTTTATAAGTCTTCGACTTTGGGTTGTAGCAACTATTAGTTGTGGGTGAGATCAGATAAGGGAGTCAAGTGCGCAGAATCCGGTGTGGTTATAGAGGCGTAAGGAACGCGACTGTACCTTAATCGGTGTGAGACTTATTTAGGGCTCAACTACATTCCAGTCCGAAGTTAACTTGTAGTAGTCTAGTGTGTGTGTGGTGGTGGTGGTGGGGTGGGGGCGGGGGTAATACAGTGTGGTAGTGCCGAGGTTTTTCTGCATTTGCGGTTTCCTCTTTAACAAAATTTCTGGTGTATGTGTTATTTCTTTTCCGCGTTATATTCAGGTTGTGCATAGTTCAATCAATTGGTAAATCCGACATTTATTTGTTGGATATAAATTGATTGACACTTGGGCATTGGTCTTTGGTACCATCTTCGTATTTCTCATATCAATCAGGCTCATAGATTTCTATCTGTTTGATTTGCTGATTGAATTGAGAAAAAGCGATATAACTCTTTGATATCTTTCTTGATAGATCTCGCTTTTTAAGCGTATGCTCTCAGAATAATATTGGAGTTAGTCCATACAGATTTCCGAACGAATTATTGGGTATGGTTGTTATACCTCCGCTATTTCAAGAACTCTAACAGAATCTTCCAACCTTGAAAGATAGAAAAAAATACCTTCGACCAACTGTGTTATTTAACAAATTACATGTTGTTGTTTTTTTCTAAATTATTTTATACCTGAAAATAAAAAGAAATAATATCTTTGACCAACTTTGTTATTTAACAATTACATGTTGTCTTTTTCCTATATTATTTTCTTTTATGTTCGTTTTCTATATTTGTGTATTTTTCATGGCCACAAAAATATCCATTTTGAAAGTGGTAGTTGGACTAAATGAAGAGGATTTGGTGTGAGTTTCATACTTACAATGTTCATTATTTTTAACATAAATACTCTTTTATGAAGTCTGAGCCGATCAATGACGAACCACCCAAAATATTTCTATTTATAATGTTTTCAAGATTAACTTGTCCACTTAATATTTTAAAATTAACATGAATGGATTATTTGAGCATTATCCAAGGAGTCGAGGTGATTCTTGTCTATGTATAAAAAGAAATAATTGAGAAACTTTCGAATGACTGACTAACTTAGTCCTCCATCCAACAAATTCCAAAATAACAATAAATTCTTACTAGATAAAAGATTAGGTGAAGAAGAAAAAGATCAGAGGTCTTGTGTGTACCCTAGTTAATATCCATCAAGGTACACCGCTACTAGATTATTTTATTACTTTATATAAGGTACAAATCTTCGATTTTTGGCCGGATTCTTGAACATTATATATACTCCTCAGGAATTTATTTATTTAAACTATACTATTGATTGATATTTTGAATCTTTTACTAGTGTAAACCTATTATAGCATAATCGATTTTACAGATGTCTAATTAAGAAATTAAGTTATAATGCTCAATTACAAGTCCAATCAAATTACTGAAATTGGAAAAACTCATCTAGCACATATTTTCGAATTCAACTAAGTAATCCACCTATTGTAACCTTCCCAATTATTGTATACAATTAATTCGACAAAGAAAAGCAGAAGAATATACACATATTTTAGAATTCAACTAAGTAAGCCACCTACTGTAACTTCCCCAATTATTATATACAATCAATTTAAAATAATTCATACAGTATTACCAGGGCATGTTGATATCTTTCTCCATACTATTGTATTGACCAAATTCACCATAGATGTAAGAGATTATTGGTTTTGAATGGAAGTATGTTGGCTCATCAAATTAATATTATGAACTTATATTTATGACTTTATGCCTTTATTGATTATGAACTCCAGATGGTCGTGTCTCTGATTTACTTAAACTTTCTAGTTTTGCAGCAACTTGTATCATCGTAGGTCTTCCTACAGCCTCCATGTTGAGGCATCTCCTTGCAAGCTTTGCAACTGCAATGACATGCGCACAACTCCTCGTATTCATTACTAGAAATTAAATAAGCTTAAAGACGTCATTCCTTTTTTATAACATTTACAACATAAATAAAAGGAAAATGAAAATACAGTTCTTTGCTTTTGGTATCGATTAACAAAAATAGCTTTTCTCATGTTACTAGTTTGATAAGTACTATGTCACACTGTATACATCACTTTTATTGATTAATTGTCTAGTTTCAAAGTATTATGGATTTACATACCCTAATTCCCCCTGAACCAGTGTATATTTTTAGGTTTGGCCGAATCTATTTAACCTTGATGCTCCAAATATAATACTTTTCCAGTATGATTTTATCTACAAGTATACTGCCAGACTTAATATCCATATGAATGATTAATATAGAAGCCACTGAATTCAAATACGCAAGGCTACTGCAATTTCAGTTGCAATCCTCAAATGACTTTTCCAATAAAGGGGGGACGATGCATTTACGTCCGCCTTGTTGTGGACGGAAGTAGGCGTCTTTCAAAATCTACTCGTAAAAAAACAAAGGGACTTCAGTTTCCAATCAACATCGCAAGACCTTCAACATATTTTGAAGATTAACCTGAGCCAAAATAACAAGCTCATTGATGAACGGTTCAGTTTGACTCTAAAAATATTAATGAGATAATGGTTGCAGTGAAGCAAAATATATGCTTATGGTCTTCTAGTGGTGATACGTTTAAAGGATGTTTTGCTACTCAAATTCTGCTCAGTTGGGAGGACTTAGTATCTTTGTAATTATCCTCTTTTTCTTTTTAGGAGGGTCTGTTTCATCTTACCTTTGTACATATTCTCCTTTCTTTTAATATATATCCTTTATTACCTCAAAAAAAAAAAATTGACTCTCATCAATTACCTTCGACTTTTTAAATGACAACTATACTTTTATCGGTTAAAGTTCCCAAATAGACTGTTCCAAAACCTCCTCTACCATGGATCCTTTTATTACTGTAATTATTGGTATGTACTTTTAGTTTTTATGCCATAAAGATTCTTGTAGCCTCTGTACTATCTTCGTATGATGAGGGTTATTGTTTTAACTGTAAACCGCCATTTTGTTGAAAGAACTTTTTCTTAAGTTCGTCTGGTTTCCTTCTTTTTAATCTCAAGTATAACAAAGAACTATAACAATAATAATAAAAAATAACCCTAAGCCAATATATGCATTGACATGAACTCAGTTAAGAAAACTATAAATACAGATTAAACATTATTCAATCAAGCTAAGAACAAGGAGTATTGCATACAAAAAACAACTCTTAGTATATGAAATTCCTTATTATTGCGAATGCAACCAATTCCACATTTCCTTTCGTCTCTACCATTTCCCTTCAGACAGATATAGTTGTAACTTCCTATTGTATTTGTGAAGATTCCAACAAAAGGATTGTTGTCTTTATCCCACACTCGCTGCATTTCTTTATCGTCGTCCATGAAATATCAAATAAGACCCCACCGTTTAGCAAAAAAAATCATATTGATAATAATAAATCTTTACTAGCTAGTGATGCGGCTAGAAAGAAATATCTCTAACAGTTGTCTCACAAATCAAATTGTTATCTTGATCAGATATTTTTTTTATGGTCTTTACTTCCAGTGGCTAGTTATTAGGTTTCCTTTGAAACTTTACGCTAACATGGAAAGTTCATGTGTTAATAAGCTAAACACATAACAATAAACAATTATCTAGAACTAATGTATGTTTCTACGATATAATTAATAAAGATTCAGTAACTTTTAACAGCCAAAATTGAACCCCCATAATCATCAGAACACTAGTTTTACAAAATAGAATAGTTTTGCAAAATAGAAAAATGATGAATTTTGTTTCACCAAGTCATACTTTCGCATCCACTACTTAGATAATGATTCCCCACAAAACATGCATGTAAATGAAAAGATATCCGAGAAATCTATTTGAATTGATACATTTACTATTCTTTTGGCAGGAAAATGTAGACATATTTATTTGAGCTGGAAATTAACGGTCAAAGTAAGACAGCAGGAAATTAACATTTCCTTCCAGGGGTTCTTTTCCTTTGTTGGTTAAATAGGTCAATACAGATGACCTCCATACTAATATTTTAAAACTCGAAAATATAATGAACATGATAATTTTTGATTTCCATTACCTAAACAATTGATGAAGTGAAAGTATCTGACATCTGTATGAAAGTTGTAGATAGACGATTAATATATATGCCGTAAGAATATTTCTAGAATTTAGATACCCAAATACACTAGCTCTACAAAACTAAAAAAAACAAAGAATTCTTGTTCACCAATTCATACCTTCGCATCCGGTGCGTAGATGTAGATTCCCTGCAAAACCTGTGTGGCAAGTGCAAAGATATCCAGGAACCTTATCAGAGTTGCTGCAATTACTATTCGAAAACGATTTTTGAACAACCTTTACAGCTAGTTTTACTGAACAACTGCTTACGTGTCATCCATGTGGACAGAAAAACAAAAAGAAAAATTCGACCTTTTCTTTTGAAAAATTCAACCCCAATTTTTGATGCTTATGATTTTTAAAACAGACTCTCTTTTTACTCTTAGAACCCAAACGTAGATTTAATACAGAAACCGTCTCACTCTCATTCGTTCTTAAATCGAATCAAACCCAATGGTGAGATCAAATAACTCTCAGTGGAAATATTTTGCAGCAAGCCCAAAATAATGGAAGAAAATTGTGTATTTAATGAGTGAGCATCATTCTAGTACTGTTATTAAGGCAACTATTATGTCCATAGCGGTTAGATGCCATCTTGGCTATTTTTTGTTGCTTTTCTATCAGATTCTTATTTGGAATGATTGAGATTGTTGCTTTGGGTTCCGCTGCTAGCTTTCTTGTAAGATATAAACTTTGTGAATTCTTATAGCCTATTAGCGTTATGTGTACTAGTTTTAACAGTATGGGATCCATTTAGTTCCTTACTAAAGTAAAGTTTGCAAGTTAGATCACAATGACTTATTATAACCTTAACAACACCATAATAACAATTTGGCGTTAATCAACCACCAAGATGCAAGTTTACAACTTCCGTGAAACCGGCCATCATAAAGCAGGTTTATAACTTCATGCTTTTCCAAAAATTCAAGATATCCCAACTGTCTCAATTGTAAATCGATTCTCCCAAAAATTGCTACAAAATCAAAGAAGCAGAAACTTACAAAATATTGTTCACTACAGTACTGCAGAAGTAAAAGGAAAAATGATAGATAGAAAAAAAATCAATATTTTAAGTTATCAAAGTCAATGAAATCAGTGGTTGATTTTTTTTTTTTTGTCCAGATGGGAAAAACGTAAGCAAGTTGTCCATAAAAGCTATCCATGAAGGCTATTCAAATAGCACATTTGATTACTATTCTTTTGGAAGGAAAATGTAGACATGTTGTTTTGAGCTTCTTTGCATATCTTGTTACCAATTTCCCAATCAACCACAACCTTTACATCTCTCCTTTTGGTACGAAAATTCGTACAATCTAAATCTGAAGCACTGAATGTATAATTATCAGACACGCCTATGGATGCATAACTACAATGACTAAATGATATACTTTCTAATTTTGGGTCTAAAAAACGGAACACTTTTGAATACCTCTTTATACATTTAAATAATCATATTTGGCAGCACCCACGTCCAGAACAAAACCAATCAATTATATTTTCTCTAGTTTCATAATACAAGCTTCAGTGTTAGTGCGCTCTTGATTAGGATCCAAAGAAAACGTCACAGACGCAAAACTGACCTAGAATTCAATTGATGAAATTGTAAATGGAGTCTTTGCAGCACTCATAAAATTTAGTAATTCAGTATGAAACAACATAATTAAAAAAAAATAAAAAATAAATTGTTGTCAACCAAATCAAAATAATTTCTAAACCAACTTAAGCAAGTTCCACCAGTATAAAAACCTTAAAAGATTGGTAAATGCAGAGAAAAAAAATAAAAAACCTAAGAACACAAGAGATAAACAAATAAAGTAAAAATAAAAAACCACAAGATATTTGTAAGTTATAGAATATGATCTTTGAAACCTAACAATATATAACTTACAAAGAAGCTCCTATTCTTAAAATATTAAAACAAATAATGCCTTCGACCAACTGTGTTATTTAACAAATTGCATGAATTTTTTTAGGATGTAATTTTCTATCCCTATCATTTTATTTTAGAACCCAAAATGCAGTTTAAATTACAATACATCACGACAAGGATATTCATTTTGAAGTGGTAGGTGGACTAAAAGAAAAGGATTTGATTTGTGTTTCACCATTACAATGTTCATTATTTTTAACATAAAAAGTCGCATATATAATGTCGGAGACGGTCGATGACAAACCATCCAAAATATTCATATCCATAGTGTTTGTTCAAGTATATGATATCGGTGCTAAGTGTAATGTATAGAGTGTAGGAATATTATAAATAGAAAACAAAGTCAGTGTGCCAAGTGCATATGTGTTTAGGGATATCAGTCGAGTCATTGTTATAAACTTCGCTAATGTATCTCTTGCAATATGATATAGATTCGATCGAGTAATAAAACGATCATATTTTGAGGAATTTTTTATATTCTACAAAATGTCATCATGGTATCCCATATCTTGTTTCCTAACACCGAAACTTGGAAAAGTCTACTATAAAATTGGAGTTTTGGTTTTTATATACTTGTCGCTTCTCACTCGATTTCCAGATAGTTGTTATTATGTTATCCGTGCTTCAATTACAAATATGTATCTGGACTTAGTCCCTTTATCTTGAGCACCGAGAGAAAATGTTTCTTGTTGAGTTTGTTTAGGATATTTGTAGTTTTTCTAGGCCTACAATGCAATTAGGACCTACTTGCTTGGTAGTATTTGTTTTCTTGTGACAAAGTATATAAAACACGAGAAAAAGTTATGTTACATATTGATAATTTATGCATAAAGTGGAAAAGGAAAAGGATTGCATAATATCATATAGTTTTTGTTGTGTTGCCGCTAAGCAATAAAATATCTAATTGCAATAAAGTCACAAACATTGACGAGTGAAACTAGATTCAAAGCGGTAACTTGTGACTTATAATTTCCTACTAATTTGATTAAAATTAGGCCAGAATGATGGAGTTTCCCGTAACAGAAAATTAATTTATCTTTATTATTATTTTTGTTAATAAAGATCAAATAAAATCTCTAGAAAAAAAAAGAAGATAACTAGACAAAAAGAGGTAAAAAAACATTAAGTAGGTTGGGGAGGAATTTTTAAAAATGTTTTCCCATAATACCACGGGTAAAGTTGATCATATAATCATTGGAAAAGCTCTAATAACTACAAACAAATACTTCCATGGGTTAACTTTAGTGAAAGAGCTTCTAATGCTCCCTAATAATATGACTGTAACCATCTTTGGACTCTGCATAGTTTCTCTTAAATGACTCCAATGAGATAGTTTCTTTCGTTAGTTTGATTTCAAGCTTGTTTTAACTATAAACCTTCACATTGGTATTACATCTGTAATGTGGGTCTTTTTTCTCTTGAGCCTCCGAGTGAATAACCAAATGTTTGGCTACAATCGCATGATAAGGAATCAAATAAGAAACTAGATCACAATCCTAGCTGTCAGAAAATTGATAACCCACGTAGCCACAATCGCAATTGGATCTATGACTAGCAAAGTCGTAACCTAATACCAGGGGAGGATTTAAATGCTCATTCGCCAATAACAAGGAGGTATCACAATTTAAAACGATGTCATTTTGATGTTTTAGATGATCCTATTTCTCTTCTGCCAGGCTCTTTGGAGAAGTTATTCTGCAGTCACTTCTCAACAAAAATGATCGACAAATCCAAAATGGTGAAAGTAGAGGTATAAAATCATTCGTTGATTCTTTAACGGCTTGTAGAATTGATGGTACATAGTATTCTCGTAATGGCCCCATCAGGTGTATAAACAGAACTGATTCCTAAACATTGAATAAAGAAATTAATAAATAATTAAAATTAACTTAGCCATAGGTTGAAGCAAACTTGTTAGAGCATTTCTCGGTTGAGCCAATGTTAGTTGAACAAAACTATATCTCGATTTCTAGTCTACTAAGTCAAGTCTCGGACTAGGTTTAGAATTTGGTAGTTGAGTATCATGCATCACCCTCGAAGACTCAAGATCGACGAAGATATTTGAAGAACTTCATCAACAAGGTATGTGAAGACTAAACCATTCTATTTTATCCACTATCTTACCATTCTATGTATTTAAGCCTTGTCGTATGACTTATAGTAGATCTATTACAAAAAAGAAATTTCGAGTCAAACTTATCTTGTTGTTGATTGTGGTTTTTAGTTCAGGGATAAATTTGTAAAAGTCTATCTACCTAACCCGGCATCAGATGTAAAAGACATTGATATGTCTATATTCCGTAGGGAATTTGGAGAATATGTCAAAATCTGATGAGTGCCTATGTTTCTCTTCATATTATATTGAAACTCAAGCTCCTAGATGAATTGTTCACTAGTATAGAGCCTAATGAGTGTATAAGCTCCTAGCTGCATTACTCACTAATGCCGGAGCCTGACGAGTATTTTTCCTATGCTATGTTCCCCGGCTTAACCCTTAATATTGATATGGCATGACAATTTATGTTCACTCGCAGCAGAGTAGCACGAATTTCCAAGTATCAAGGTTAAGTTCCTTGCATAAAAGTACTCAATCGGAAAGCATACTGCTATCTGGCAATAATCTTAAAGAACTCTGTGTCAACACATATAATTCAATCAATTTTGTGATAATTCACAAGATTCAAATATTACTCTGACTAATTTGCAAAAATTAGGGTTTTGCGCCCTGCACAGTATATTAGACCTCGCATGTCGAAATTAAGCCTATGCGAACTAGGCAATTAATCCGCCATGGATTAGTAGGCGCAAAATCCTACCCAAAATGAGAAAACAAAGAATAAAAGGATCCGCGGAATAGGAGCAGCAACAAATGGAGGTGTGGCCATGCCATAGGCCAGCCGCCGCCACTTGCAAGTGGCCACATCCCATGTTGCTCGACCGACCCCTATTTCCCGTCGACCAATCAGGTCGCCTTAAACCAGCCACACGCACATGAGTTGTGGATGGGACCATACTTGCCGTCCCATTTTCCCATCGACCAATCAGATCGCTTTAAATCCGCCACACGCACACTAGAAGGATGGCCACGCCCACGTTTGGCCGGCCCCTTTTCTATTGACCAATCAGGTCACTCTAAACCTGCCACAGTGTTTAAAAGGCAAATGGCGCCAGATGGTCACAAAGCCGATTGGCTTTCCAAAACCGCGCCAACATGCTAATGACATGCCAAACGTGCCCCTTTGCCTCAGTAGCATGCCGAACGTGTCAACGTGCCATGAATAGCGCGCCTACGTGCTAACCTACCTCCTGTTCGTGCCAACGCCATAACGAATTCAAATTATGGTATTCTAATCGGAAACACGATTTTGCTTTAGTGGTATTAGTTGAAACCCTAATTTCCAGTTGTGGCCCAAGTTACGCCATTTTGGCCCCACAACATGCCACGAGTCATGTGGGACCCGACAAACCTTAAAAACGGCGTCATGCTATAATCACCCGTGGCCATCCTTGCGCCTGTGGTTATTTCCATATTATGGCCTGCCATAATTCCTTTAATGTGGCCATGACACCGAATGCATAAAAACGCCACCGTGTCGCGGCCATGCCACACGTGTTAATTAGGGTTTCGATATGCCAAATCCTAATTTAGCTAAAGTTGCCACGCCAACCAAGTTATGTAATTATCCTAAGGCTTTAAGTTTGATTTAGCAACAGGGACCAATGTTGTCGGAGCCGTATTTGGGTTTAATGATTAAAAGATTTTCCGTGGTTGTAGTAATGAGGTTCAAACTCTCGGACTTGTGAAGGATAATTTTTTAGAAAATAAATATATATACAAATATTGACAAATTGGTAGAGAGGTACTGGGACTAATGATTCGGCCAATCTTCATAACATAAGGCTTAATGATTTATTCTCAACAATAATAGCTCAAAACATATATGGACTCTTATTTTGCCAAAGTCGATTCTCAAAACATTGGTTGTAAATGTTAAGCATGGAACATCAAATCACCTAAGCTAAGCATGACCCATCTAATCAAATAACACCCAATTTAATCAAATCATATTTCACTTAATTTTTAATGCAAAAGTCTTAAAAAGAATTAATAAAATTACCCATTTATGAAGCTCGGCCTCCTCCGTCGCCCCAGTGTTGGGGTTTAACTCATCATAGTAAAAATGCTCTCAAAATATTTCATTGATGCTCAAAAGTGTTTTACAATGAAGAGAAATACAAGAAATTGATGTAAAACAGAACTCTGCGACCCACAGAAGGCGTCCAGAATCAACGACAGAGCTGTGGTGCTGTTGTCGTTGAAGAACTACGACCCACAGGGGACAGTCGATGTTGCTGCTGAAGAACGACTGCTTCTGAGAGTCCGTTCTTCGTGTTCTTCAGGCGTGTTAATGGCAGCAGCAGCAGCAGGTAACTTCTCTGCAACTCCTCCTGCGCCTCTCTGCTCGCCTCCAAACCTCCCCAAACTCTCGACAGCCTCTCTAGTACTCCCAGGGAACATATTTATACACCTACATCTCGTTTAATCTCCCTCAATTACTCCATATAATCTTCATTACTCGGTGTTTAAAGAAAATATTTTCCGAATATTTTCTTCCCTGAAATGATTCTCCACGCGTAAACAGCCTCTGATACTCCCTTATTTAGCTTCTACACGGTCCAAAAGTGTGCTAGAGTCCTCCATGCATCATCATAACACGTCCGAATCCCTCAAAAAATCCTCTCAAACCCGTGACTGCCATGTTCTCTGATGATGACTTGTTTAGCCGATTCTAGCCAAATTCGATCGATTCTGACACACATACTGTATTCCTTAAGCTATATCACATCTCCTACCAAATTTTTAGCCATTGAATCGCACCACAACACCTTCATTTTGTTGATTGAAAATCTGCCAGAGAGAGAATATATTTTCCCGCCAAAATGAAATTTGAATTATGAGAAGAAAAGTGTCCTCCCCCTAATCCTGTACGGGTGTCCCTTTAGCAATTGGGGTGGAAATAGTTTTTGGGGTGGAAATAGTAATTTTTCTGGTTTCCGGCCTGGTACATTTCTGGGACGCTTCCGGTGCATTTCTGGGGTGCCTTTAGTACTTTTCTCCGGGGTGTAAATCATCACTTTTTTGAGCTCATTTCGCCGCAAAGGCTTATTTCTCTAAAAACATCTACAAAAACACAAAATAACACAATAAGTACTTAATCGAGTCTAACAATACAGAATATTGAGAACAAAATAGACACATAATGCGTCTATCAAATACCCCCAAACTTATTATTTGCTAGTCCTCGAGCAAAATTTATTCTTGAAAAGTGACCGAGTTAATCTCGGGTGGGTTTATCAGAGGTGTACCCACAAAAACCAATACTCCAGACCCTAGCTATCTACGCAGAACCTTGGAAAGCACTAAAGAACCTCCTTGGTTGGCATACAATTATTGACTCTAAGAGAAGAACCCTGATGCGAAATTCCAATTGGTGTACACGAGTTTGCACTCAAGCATACTAAAATTCATATAAGTGACAGAGCTCTACTAAGATAGTTTCACGATGGACATCATACTCGGAGTCAGACTAATCACATGAAAAGATTAAGAAGATGGAAAAAGAAAAATGTAGATGGTTGAAAAGTGAACGGTGTTTCCCATATCTGTCTGAAGGCCTCTGCCAAGATGAACCTAACCTAAATGACTGAGATACCGGTCTGACTAATATTAACACACTGGCATATACAAGGGAACCAGTGGTCAATAACTTAAATTTAGATCAACAAACTGGCAAATACAAGGGAACCAGCAGTTGACTACACATAACAATAACCATTTTTTTTTTTTTTTAACTTAACGGCATGAATAGATCTTTTGGATCCAAGCGCATGCTTCTTGTCAGCAGATTACACGATAGTTCCCACGGGTCCTGCATTCCACGCTTGCTTAGGCGACGGAAACAGGGAAACACACGCATATTGCTATCCAAGTGTTAATACTTATTCCGATTGGTCTAACTGGTCCGGTCTTTTTTTTTTTTTTTTTTTTTTTTTTTGAAAAGGTAACTCAGTCACTCTATTTCACCCTAGCAAAGGTAACAACTTGAATCGTGTGCCCCACCAAATCACTTGAAACAAAAGAAAACTAAAAATAGAAAGTGAAAAGGACTCGACAAGATATGGCGAAACTATCATGTTATTTCTAACACCTGAGCTCTGTGCTTTTATGAATAGACTCTATAGATGTTTCCATCTAGTCAGATTGGTTCCTCAACTCCTAAAACAAAAATGTTTCCATCCACTTAGATTGGTTAGTGCTATCCTAATACGCATAAATTTCTAGGCTCTGGAGTTTATTATTACGCAACTAAAAAGTTTCTCCCATACCCCCAAACTTAAATCTAACATTGTCCTCAATGTTCTAAAGATAAAATTAAAAGCATGAACAAGGAGAAACTGTTACTATTTGAAGCAAAAGAGTAAGGAAGGATATTACCGTGTTGCGTGAGATTGGGTTACCTCCCAAGAAGTGCTAAGTTTAAAGTCTTCAGCCAGACTTAGGAAAGGATTAGTCAACTCGAACCATAAAGTAACAGTCGAAATAACTGTGGGTCTTCAAAACTAAATAGAGCTGACCAAAGGAAACTACAATAACCCAAGAAAGTGAACATGTACTGCATACCCTTATCTAGTTTCCTGATGAAGATACCTATGTCCCATTGTGGTTCAGGTTCAGGTTCTATGAAAGGATCTTGATAGAATATTTTCATTGGCTGCGTTTCTTCATAGATGGGATCCGAATCACTAGGTCTTAGAGTCTGTAAAAACTCAAATACGAACTTAGAATCACGAAGTAATAACCTAAATAATTGCGGATCCTCTAAGTCAATCAGATATGACTTACATAGTTGACCACAGTGAGAGTAGTGGTCATTCTTAGGAAAATGTGTCGATTCCATTAACCTAAAGTACTTAGGCTTAGTCTCAGAACTTAATAAGTGACACATTTGAAATCTATACGTTCCCACAATTGGAAGAAAACTATTTGGTGGGAAAACAAAATCAATCTTGGTATTATTGCATGGGTTAACCACATCAACCAGAGGATGGGTTTCTAACATTTGAGACTCTTGTTGGATATCATTAGGTTCTGGAAAACGATTATGAAGATAATCTTGTAAGATGGTTGAGGCATTGATGTCAAGTCCCAAGTGAGGGACCTTACTAAGAGTTAAAGCACATGGAGAATGATACTCACCCCCAAACTTAGAGTTTTCGGCGTCTCTAGATAGACTAGTCATAACCTCCCTAATTTCTAGGTCGGCAATTGATTTTTCTAAGTCAGGTTCATCCTCGCTAATCTCTACGAGTTCATCTAAGACTATTGTTTCTAAATCGTTTGACTCGATCTCAAGATAAACTGGTTCCTCTAAACCATCATCGGTTTCGTAAACAGGACATACTACATCGTCTGAAACGGGGGTATCTCTAGTCAAATCCTCGTCCTTTTGAATAGGTGAATAATTTTTAAAATTATTAGGATCTGAATCAGAAATAATATAATCATTATAAGGCTCAACTGGGGTAACAAATTCCTGATCACTATTCCCACATATTTCAGATTCTTCATCATCACTAT
This sequence comes from Papaver somniferum, assembly GCF_003573695.1. Lineage (NCBI taxonomy): Eukaryota > Viridiplantae > Streptophyta > Magnoliopsida > Ranunculales > Papaveraceae > Papaver > Papaver somniferum. The sequence goes on along the minus strand of NC_039358.1, from coordinate 50,335,724 downwards.
CCTCATCATCATGATACAATTTTTGAAATTCAAGAATTCTCAATCTTTGTTCCAAACTACATGGTCTATGTTTATAATATTTCTCATAGATCGTTAGAGGTGATTCCTCAATAAAAGTTGGAGTATCCATATATCGCTGCCCACGCATATATTCACCAAGAGTCATTTCCGAAGACGTCTCTTGATAACGAGAATTTCTAGACATATATTCTCGCAACGTCATCGCAGGTGGCGTCTCCTCAAAAGGATTCATCACCGAAGAAATATAAACTACAGAGGGATTCTATACAATCACAAACAAGGCCGACTCGACTCCACCAAAGCAAACCTAAAGATTTCTAGCAAACAAAAAGCATGATGGCTCCACTTAGATTGTTTCTAGACCAGCTTCTATCTTTCGAAAGGGAATTCATTGCAATTTGAGCAAACCCCTCTGGAATCAATCCGAGTCAAAGTAAGTTGAATTGAGGCGAGGGAAGCTCAGTGGAGCTTTGATACCCAAGGCCTCACCGCTATCACAAGGCGGCGCAGTCACGCATTCAACCCACAGAAACCATCATGAACTTTGGAGTGTGCTTAAAGAGCAACCAATATTTTTCGAACGAGTTTCCTATTAAGCTCGTTACCCTATCGGTCTCGTTCTATTCCAAATTTTAAGCTTGGGTTCGCGTTAGGTTTCGTTTTCCTAAGGCGGGCAAGAAGGGAACGGTGATGAAATCCGAACCCTTATCTTGTTTAGGCCAGGCCTTGCCCTTTACTAGGAAAATAAAGACAGTCCGGTTCGTCCTCAAACAATTATCACCTTAAGGCAGACAGTAACCCGCTTGCAGGAGATTCGCGGGTGTTTCGATTGGACTTACCTCCCGTACCAGACGGGCGATGAACCGTTGTCGTCGACTCGGGCCACGACTCCTATGCCGTGTGCGAACCCGAGGGGCCGAGACGATATAGTAATCGTCGTCCTTCCCTGCACACAGTTTATATAATATTTTTTTTTTTATAATTTATAACCCTTCCGTAGGGTTTTAAAAAATAATGTCCAAAGTCCAGAATAAAGTCCAAATAAAAAAGAAAGTCCAAAATAAAAAAAATTACAGTTTTCCTCACACACTCTAAAAAAAAAATTAAAAATTAAATCCTAAAATTGTCCTTTTTTCTTCTCTTTTCGCTTTTCGCTTTAAGCTTTTTCCTCTCCAAGTCCTTAGTGCTCCACTTCGAACCTGTAAATCAAAGACAAAAAGACAAAGTAAAAAGGAACAAATAATTCTAAAAAAAAATAGTAAACCTAAAAAAAAAAATTCTACCTAAGCACAAATCCGCGTCGGCGGCGCCAAAATGATTAAAAGATTTTCCGTGGTTGTAGTAATGAGGTTCAAACTCTCGGACTTGTGAAGGATAATTTTTTAGAAAATAAATATATATACAAATATTGACAAATTGGTAGAGAGGTACTGGGACTAATGATTCGGCCAATCTTCATAACATAAGGCTTAATGATTTATTCTCAACAATAATAGCTCAAAACATATATGGACTCTTATTTTGCCAAAGTCGATTCTCAAAACATTGGTTGTAAATGTTAAGCATGGAACATCAAATCACCTAAGCTAAGCATGACCCATCTAATCAAATAACACCCAATTTAATCAAATCATATTTCACTTAATTTTTAATGCAAAAGTCTTAAAAAGAATTAATAAAATTACCCATTTATGAAGCTCGGCCTCCTCCGTCGCCCCAGTGTTGGGGTTTAACTCATCATAGTAAAAATGCTCTCAAAATATTTCATTGATGCTCAAAAGTGTTTTACAATGAAGAGAAATACAAGAAATTGATGTAAAACAGAACTCTGCGACCCACAGAAGGCGTCCAGAATCAACGACAGAGCTGTGGTGCTGTTGTCGTTGAAGAATTACGACCCACAAGGGACAGTCGATGTTGTTGTTGAAGAATGACTGCTTCTGAGAGTCCGTTCTTCGTGTTCTTCAGGCGTGTTAATGGCAGCAGCAGCAGCAGGTAACTTCTCTGCAACTCCTCCTGCGCCTCTCTGCTCGCCTCCAAACCTCCCCAAACTCTCGACAGCCTCTCTAGTACTCCCAGGGAACATATTTATACACCTACATCTCGTTTAATCTCCCTCAATTACTCCATATAATCTTCATTACTCGGTGTTTAAAGAAAATATTTTCCGAATATTTTCTTCCCTGAAATGATTCTCCACGCGTAAACAGCCTCTGATACTCCCTTATTTAGCTTCTACACGGTCCAAAAGTGTGCTAGAGTCCTCCATGCATCATCATAACACGTCCGAATCCCTCAAAAAATCCTCTCAAACCCGTGACTGCCATGTTCTCTGATGATGACTTGTTTAGCCGATTCTAGCCAAATTCGATCGATTCTGACACACATACTGTATTCCTTAAGCTATATCACATCTTCCTACCAATTTTTAGCCATTGAATCGCACCACAGCACCTTCATTTTGTTGATTGAAAATCTGCCAGAGAGAGAATATATTTTCCCGCCAAAAATGAAATTTGAATTATGAGAAGAAAAGTGTCCTCCCCCTAATCCTGTACGGGTGTCCCTTTAGCAATTGGGGTGGAAATAGTAATTTTGGGGTGGAAATAGTAATTTTTCTGGGTTCCTCCGGTACATTTCTGGGACGCTTCCGGTGCATTTCTGGGGTGCCTTTAGTACTTTTCTCCGGGGTGTAAATCATCACTTTTTTGAGCTCATTTCGCCGCAAAGGCTTATTTCTCTAAAAACATCTACAAAAACACAAAATAACACAATAAGTACTTAATCGAGTCTAACAATACAGAATATTGAGAACAAAATAGACACATAAATGCGTCTATCATTTAACACCAATATGCCAAAATAGCTGTCACGGCTACGCCAGGCGCCACTATGCCACTGGCATGCCGTTATGCCACTGGCATGCGTTAAATATGCCATCATACCATCGGCATATGCCAATAACGCCACTTTTCCATTATCAGATGCCAAATGGAATGTGGCCATAATCAATGGCCACCCTTTCTCATGAGTTGTGATCTCAGCCGTTCAAATTCGCCACAGAATTGACAGCCTGTGGCAAGTCTTGGGCGACCAACTAAGACAAGTCTAATAGCATCACATGCCATTCTTCTGCGACAAGTTTCTTGACTTTGACTTGCCACACATAGCAATCTTCTACATGTTTTCCAATGAAAACACTCGAGACATCAATTATGTCACGAACTGGGGGATGCTCATCAGGGTATTGGTCTGGCGGTTTACAGCGTGCGACGTGCAACACGCCCATTATAAGAAAGTGTCATAAAGCAGGGCAGTTAGTGGCGACAATAAGTAATGGGTATAAACTAACCAGTTTCCTCCATAGTGGGAACATGGTTTCTGGCATTTACACATAACCCCACTTATCCATTACTCAATCACTCCCACTTTCTACGAGATCAGGGTGCGTTCAATATGACTTGTATAAATAGGTTTTACCTATTTCAACAAAACAACAAGTTTTGGTGAGAACAACAACACAGTATCCAGAAAATACCAAAGAACTGATATTCCGCAAGCCAGTTCTAAATTTTGATACAAGTCATAAATAGCCACACCGTCAGAATTAACCATTCTGGTCTCAACACCTTCTTCGCTTCCCTCCCTCAGACCAATCCTTCTCCTTCACTTTGTGACCGAAGCAAGACTGGAACAGACATTTCTTGGTTTAGGCCAGGATTGTACAGATTGATCTCTCGAATCTAAAGTACTCTCGTGCAGTGCATTTGTTTTAGGTTTAGATTTGTTTCTCATCCATACACCCAAATTTACCAAAACCAGCAGAAACAGTTTTTACCCATAAACACTTGTTAAACATCTGGAAATATGATTCAAGCATTGGATGTTCATAGGTCCTTAACAATATTAGTCTGAAACAATTTATTGTTCAAGAATTAATTTGTTGATCAATTGGAAATTGCCTAAGCAATGATTTTATCATTTGAGAATATTTCAAACATCAAAAGTGAGAAATTTAGAACTTCTAATATTTTGACTCAGTGTAAGTTGGCGAACTAGTTCGTAAACAATAAATATCTGAACTTTTGGAATACAAAAAGGTTGGGGAACTTGTTTGCAATCTATAAGTTCAGAATAGGACAATTCATGAACCGCGGTAATCTGAAATTTTTATATTGGTACAAAAGGTTGGCAAACCCGATTCACGAACCTTGTCCATTTGAGTCCTCGAGCCGAGTAGGGTAGCAAACGTAATTCACGAACCATTGCACCCTGACTCGTGAACTATGCCTTACGTTTCACGAACCATTTCACCAGCGGTCCCAGTAAAACTTTTGCATATGCTTAAATACTTATTTTTAAAAATATGTTTGGCGTTGCTATGACTCTCATATTTCATCTAAGACATCATTGACAACTATGCTTGTGTATGTGCATCACGATTAAATTCTTAAGTGTTTAAATGAATATCAAATTGTTTATAGTTCACAAGGAATATTTGCCAAAGAACGGTCATTGCACACGATTTTGTAACCTGACCACCGTGTATATTCTTTTATGTGACTTCAAGACTAACTCTTACATGCCTACCTGAAACCCTAATTTCAATTTCATCTAAACAGAGGAAGTGTTTGCTTGAATCTCAAGTCATCTTAGCTTGAATTCGAAGCAAACCTCAGTCTTGAACGTCTATAAATAAAGATGTTCTTTTAACTGGGAAATTTAATCCCAAACATTTTTGTTTCCTAGTTGATAGCTATAGTCGTCCTCTATTGACCTAGGTTTCCTTGAGAAACATAATTAGGTCTACTACTAAAAGACTTCGCTTTGGGGATTCGTGAAGCCAGGTCCGACTATATTTTATCTTGAAAATTTCGGGTATCCTGATCTTGCTATTTTGTTATCGAGGTTTTCATATTCTCTTTCAAGCAAGATATATATATAAATCACAAAGTTCTTTTCATCTCAGACTTTGTGATTCCTCAAGATAAATATATGAAAATTTCTCCTAATTAATTAGTTCAAGAGTTTTCTTGAGAGGTGGTTAAAGATCCAGGCTTCTCAGCTTACTGAGTGTAAGAGTTCCGGATTGTGAGATTTGTTAGATTTGTCTATCGCTAACATATTTCCAATCTTGATCTTTCATCTAAAGGCAAATCAAATAGGTTATTTGTTAGAGGCGGATTGGTATAATAAGTCTTCACTTAGATTGAAACAACTCTTAGGATGTAAAGGACGTCAGCTAAGGGAATCCATTGCATAAAGCCTCACGAGGTTCAAGAGACGTAAGAAGCACGATTAAAACTGAACTGCTTGAAGGGCGGATTCAGTCTCAACTACATTCCAATCCGAAGTATGATAATAGGCTAGTGTCTGTAACGGCTTAATACAATTTGATGTTCAAATCTGGACGAGGTCCAGGGGTTTTTCTGTTATTGTGGTTTCCTAGTTAATTGGATTTACACAAGTAGTACGCATTCAGTATTAGTAGATACGTCCGTGTTGATTGTAATCTAATACGAGACTCGTTCTTGTAGAATTCATATTTTAAAGGATAGATAACAAGTTTCAGACTTGGCAGAATTCCGATTGGATTATTTGGATACGACAAGATTGATCTTGTGTATTGATTTTTGGGAAGGTTTACGGACTCCATTGTCCATACTTTCTTATTGAGAATAGATAGAGATATAAACTTTATATACATATTTCCGAGGATCATTAAGTTGCTCTACTTGCATTTGTATTAGGTGTCCATACAGGTTGGCGAAAGAAAAGGTTGGTGGTGTACTTGGTACCCTCTCCTTTTCAAAACTAATCAACATATATGAAAATCGAATGAGACAACATTAGGGAAGATGGGATTGTGATAATAAATGGAAAGTTCACAAGAAAATGCAAAACCCCGCTAGGACCGTGAGAATAAAGGGAAATTCCATTAGAAAATGCTTAAACCCTGATATTTTATTTTCTATTATGTATGTTGTTTATATAATTTACATATTAATACTTTTAGTTTCAAAACTCTAAGTACAATTCAAATAACAATACATTACAATAAAAATGTCTACTTTGAGATGGTTGGTGCACCAAAAGAAAATGATGCGGCTTGTATTTCACAATGTTCATTATTATTTGAATAAAAAGTTGTGCATATGATGCCTAAGTCGATCAATGAGAAACCATCCAAAATATTAATATGCATGGTGTTCGTGCTCGCTCTATATAGCATCATTGGAACAAAATAAAGTGTAAGTGCACAAGAAAATCCAAAATTGCTAAAAAGGAGCTAGGTACCAGTGTTAGTGAGGGAATACCAATCAGTATAATATACAAAATAATCCTGTCAACTGGATTTGTGAATTGATAATATCCCTTTCTTCTTGCACAAGTTATGTTTCACAAATAGAAAATGACAAAAGCTAACAACTTCAACGCAAACTCTAGTTAGTTCTAAACTTTTACATGAGACATTAATCTTAGAAGGTGTTTGGATACCAGAAGAAAAAGTATTTTTACTTTTCTAGAAGCAGAAGATGATCCTAGAAGTTAGAAGTAAGGAAATTTTGCTCCACAAATTATAAATTATTCTCAAAAAAAAATTCAACCTAACTTTTGACTTCCTTGATTTCACATGTTTTGATAGCATTCCAGAAGTTTGACTACTGGAATCAAAAAAGTCATAAGTTAGTTTTGGTGCCCAATTGCAGAATCAATTCTGGAAGCAAAAAAATTAACTTTTTTGAAGCAAAAATATTTTGCTTTTGACTCCTGCTTCTGAATAAATTGAAGAACTTATACTTTTGGTATCCAAACACGCTAATATTGAAGTTGAAAAGTAACTTCTTAAAAATGTATCCAAACATTCTCTTAATTGTTTGCCCAATCTCATGATAAATAAATAAAGGTTTTATTTATTTATTTATATTTGATAAAAGTTTCTTCGTTTTTATTCATAGCTCCAAACCAATTACATTATGGTCAAGAACATCAAGAACAATACTACAAGTAGTAAAAACTACATTCAGATATTCCTTTGAGAAGAGAGTTGGAATATCGAAAAAAGTTTAAAATACATGTAGAGATATGATTAAATTGGAAAGAGGATGGTAAATTGGGATAAAATCCCACAACTTGATAAAGATTCCTCTTAAGAAATAAATGACTCTTAAAACAAGAGAGTGTGATGCTCATATTGATCTTGAAAACTTCTAAAATCAACGGAACTTTTAGATCTCATTTGTTAAAAACGATTTTCGTAACATACCCAACATCAAGAAGGCCATGAAGACCAAGAAGAAACGTTACTGAAAAGGAGAGGGTAATATTAGAGCATAGCTCGGTTGAACCCACCAAGCATTGTTATGTCAAGTTGGTTGTCATATTTTAGTGAATCAAAACTCATTTTAAGAGTCGCTTGATTATGTACTAGAGTCAACTTCGTATAGGTTAGCTTGAAAGTAATGAGACATTACAAGTATTGCGAAGACTTGAAGAAGTGAAGAAGTAATAAGCTACAAAGACAACATCATCTTTCCACTTGAGGTTAGTGATATTTGACTTGAACTGTTTCATTCCGTAACGTATCTTTCAAGTCGTGCATATTGAAAAACGAAACTGCGAAGCATAAACACTCTAGATAAACATAGTATTAAGGAATACAATAGGAGGTTTATTGCTTAACCATTAAACTTTGTAGATAAGACATCGACATAATCGTTTAAATGCTATTGTGATTATGTATGGTTATGAGGTGAGGATTTCATCCTAGGAAACAACGTTCTACATGTGTTTTAAGGAAGTAAGTTCATAAACTTGTTAATGAATCTCGCCAGGCGTTATTGGGATTGTTATTCATTGCATATCTTGTGAACATCCAATATGTGTGATTTAGTATAACCTCTCACGAATTGTTTGTGTTCTTGGTAAAACTATTCACAAAGGCCTGACTTATGTATTGGTATGACTTTTATTAGTGAAACCGATCTTAAGTAATCACCTGAGATAGTATGGTCGAGTTTGTGATTTTTTGAACTGAATGTGGGTAAAGAGGAACCGATCCTATGAAGAGGTGCAACACATCACAAAGGGGAATCGATCCTTGTATGAAGTGCAGCAAGGTTTATAGCAGAAAGGAGAACCGATCCTATGGACATGTGCAACATGTTTTTAGGCAAAGGGGAACCGATCCTATGGACATGTTTTTAGGCATAGATACCATATATATGTGGGGAACCGATCCTAGTACCTAGTCAACCGAATTTTAAAAAGCTAGTGTCACTATGCACAATACTCACATGGAGGTAGAACCGAAACTTGTTTTGGTAGAACCGTTAAACCCATGATTTGCTATTGAGTGTTTCTTAATCAATCACATAGTTCTTGAAAGTCAGATGAACCAATTCTAAACTTGTTTGGAAGTGTGGCAAATCAGTTTCAAGGTTGTAAGTATGAAAGAGGACTTACAAAGTAAGGATGTTGACATACTTTGAACACGTACAATAATGCTTATCTTTTATTGTTCAAAGTTATTCCTTAATAGCTAAAGGAAGAAAATCCCAGGATCGAAATATAAATAAGTTAAGAATCTTTTAATTAAGGTTGTTAATTTTATTTTAGGAAAATGAGAATTAGTAATGTGCATTTACTAGTTGAGATTTTCCAAAGAGATTTTCGGTCATTATTTTGGACAGAGCATTTCCAGGAATTATGGAAACCGAATTTGAAATATATTGAATATCTTTGAGAATATTTTCGGTTTTGGAAATTCCTTGGTATCGAAACTTCCTTGTCTATAAATACTTGAAGTTTGCATTTCTAACAAACTAATCCTTCGTGACAGCAAACTTCCTCGGTTGTGTTGTTACTGGTGTAGCCGCCTATTCGAAGAGAAGGGTAACCTAATTAGGCGAAATCTCTTACGACCGCTCATTTTAATGTCTTCTTTGGGATTGAGAAGCTCTACGAGTACCGTTGGTGGGAAACTAGATAATTGCGGTATATGTTTTCTTTTCGATTGATTTGATTGACTAACGGTGGTTGAACTTTGATTGAACCTAGTCTATTTATGCTTGAGAATATTCTCTTCTGATATAAGATTCACTCAAACTAGATCGAAGTTTCCACAGGGATCTTTAGACTGTTGTTAGTGCTAAAGACGATCTTGTGATAATTCATTGTTAACAGACTCTGTTCTGTGCATGATTGATCACAAGAGATTCAAGTTGTTGTGTGCAGGTGTTTATTGAATATCTAAGAAGATTTGAAGACAAAGAAGATATTGAAGATTTCTGATTTGGGGTTCATAATCTTTGGTGTGCACAATACTTGTTTCGGTATAAGAGGATCCAACTATAATCGGTTTATCCTTGTGGTAGATTTGATTGATTAGTTGTGTAGATCGGCATCAATACAATTCTTTGTGATTAAAAGTATTGATTACAAAATCTTAACGATTACCTTTGGTAATCGAACATAAGATAGATCTAAGAACCTGACGAAGGAGTTTATGATAAGATAAACAAAAGAGCCTTTGTACGACTCACGTCACTTGGTCGAATAGAGTTGATACCAAACAGATTTGTTGTTCCTTTACTGTTTGGAATACGAACCAAAGGAATTGTTCCAAGTACGTGACTTATTTATAAGTTGGAGGCGTGGGAATACAGACGGAACTAGGTGAACTATAGGTTTAGTTGCTTGGTCTCAACTATACGAAGTTGGTTTAATTTTGTGTAGCGGCTTATTCCTGAGAGTATTCAATTATGGACAAGGTCCCGGGGTTTTTCTGCATTTGCAGTTTCCTCGTTAACAAAATCTTGCTGTGTCATTTACTTTATATTTCCGCGTTATAATTGTTTTATTATAATTAAAGTAAATTACACAAACGTTAATTTCTATTTACTTGATAAGCAATCCTATTGTGTTTGGTTAAGTCCGAACCTTTGTATCAAGTAAACATACTTCGTTATTGTATTGTCTCGATCTCGTATCCATAGACGATCACACGAAGTGTGAACCGATTAGTTGTATTGTCTCGACTCAGTCCATAGACAATCACTTTCGGAGAAATGACTTATAGGTAGGAAAAGTTTTAGCTTGAGGTATATTTGGGTACCCTTGCCTTTTCAATTGGTATCAGAGCAGGCAAACACGAAAAGATCTAACAATCTGTGTTTGGTGCGATCCAACCTATAAGAATGAACTCGAGTTCTCATGAATCGGCTTCAATTGACGTACCACCAAGATTTGACAGAACAAACTATGGTAGAAATCTTCTATGAGATATTTTCTTCAATCACGAGAATTTAATACTTAGATATTAGTCGTCGATGGTTATATTCGTCCAAAGATAGAAAATTCAGAAACTGAGCTGAAACGCTTAGTATATTCTTCAAATGAAGAAAAGGTACTTGCAAAGCAGAATTCAGATGGTTTGAATGTTGTAATACATGCTGTAAGTCGTGATCTACAACATCATCTATCAACATGTCAAACTTCGAAAGAAGCTTGGGATAACCTTCAAATCGTATTCGAAGGAAACACTTCAAAGAAAGAAGCTAGACTTCAAACTCTTACGTCCGATTGGGAAAACCTTCGAATGGATGACAACGATACTTTTGAAGAATTTCATCTTAAACTCGCTGAGATAATCAATGCCTCTTTCTCTCTTGGAAAGACTATCTCTGAAAAAGATATAGTGTACAAAATTCTCAGATCGTTGCCACCAAGATACGATTCTAAGAAGCATGAAATCATAGAAGAAAATGATCTCTCAACTCTCTCACGAAGTGGTGTAAAGGGAAAAGACCTACAAACTAGCCTGCAAGTATACAGGGAAGTTGAAGCAAGAAAGAGTAAATAGGGGTTTGTCCACAGGGACTTGGAGTGAATTGAAGTTTCCTAGATAGCTGAGCTAGTGACAGACAGTGAACTAAAGAACCAAAGAAAAAATCAGTGGCAGTGAGCCAAAGGCAGTGGCAAAGAATAAGAAAAACTAAGAACAATTTAATCAAAACAAAACATGGAAAAGAAATTGTGGAGGGGAAGTGCAGGGAGATGGATGAGAGTTTCCTTCACCTAGCCAGTTCACCTAGATTAAGTTTTTGTCAAATATCTAGTTAACCAACCTTACAGCCTTAGCTAACCCCTAGTATTGGCTGTCTGTTTAAAGCACAACCAATCACAGACTAACTAGGCAGTGGCTCACTAACTAATGTAGCTAATGAATTCCTTAGAACCACCACAGACCCCTAGCATTAGTGGTCTTCTTACAGCACCACTAATCACAAATCAGGTGATCTTTCAAGAATCCAACTAGCCTAAACTGTTTTAAGCTCAGCAAAAACCATCCTAATAGCTAACCATCATGGTTCAGTTCTTTTCTCATCCTAGAGGGGAATTAGAACATGTTGCAGTTAAGAGACCTCATGGTTGTCAAGCATCAAACCTCACAATAAGAACATGTGAGATGAACAGGGGACTTACAAGCTCATGTGTAGAAACAAACACACAAACTAATTAAGACAAACATAACATGGATAATACAATCACACAGAACACAACAGGAAATAACATAACATAACAAACATAACAGGAGCATAACAATTAACAGGAAACAATATTAAGCAGAACATGGATAGTAACATAAAATGAAATTAACAGGAATATCACATATTGAACTGAAATTAAGCAGAAACTCAAAATTAACAGGACATGAGAGTCCTGGATGTAGGCTAGTCCAAACATAAGTTCACATCACACCCACAGTTCCCTTTTTATACCCAATTTACATTTTAGGGTTCTTACACCCAATTCCCAAATTTACCCAATTGAACAGTAAAATTAGGTATATGATTTTACCTAACGTAATGGGTCTAATTCGAACCCACATCCCTATTCTAGCTCCTCCATGCCTTCCTAACAGAAAATTAGGGTTTTCTATAAAAATCCCAAAAATTGAGAAATTAGGGTTTCGTAAAATCTTACTTTGATGGCGCAATTTCTTCAATCAATCGCTGACCCATCCTTCCTTGTTCACCTGCTCCGTCCCATGCCTCAATTGCATCTTTCCAACTCGTCCTATTTTATTGATTTCTTCCCTAGGTTTTTAGAGAGAAATTAGGGGAGAAAACTATATAATAGGAGGCTAGAACAAGGGGGTAATGATGGAGAAAGATAGGGGTGATGATGGTGGAGGTGTGGTGGTGGCAGTGAGTTGGTGGCAGAGGTGGTGGTGTACGGTGGTCTGCTGTGGAGAAGATGGTGGAGAGGGTATGGCTCGATGGTTTGGGAGAGAAGGGGGGGGTGTCTGGTTAGGTGGGTGGTGCTCGGTCACTAGGGTGTGAGGCGGATGTATCTAGTTTTGATGTTCTGTGACTCTGAGCTGCGAGATGCGAAGATGGTTGGTAGATCGGACGGTGATGCGGAGGCAAGCGATGAGCGACCGTTGGATTATATGATACAACAAAATGAACGGTACTTGATGGAGTTAGGTACTGTAGTGTAAGGCGGAGATATCAAACTTCGATGCGCAGCAAGGTAGCGACCGTTGGATTCAACTACCATCTAATCTGAAGGCTTGGAATTTCAGCGCTGTGGTGCTCGGCAGAGACATCATATTTTGATGATCTATGAAGGAGCGACCGTCGGATGCTTCTGAGAACTGATCTGATGGCTGAGAACGGAGGCGCTTTTGTGTGTAGAAAATGAGGTTGTGCGCACCATTCTTCGCGGTTTCCTTGCGTAATTTCTCCCGGCTTTTCACTACTTTTCTGCTCTTTTCGCTCCGCGACTCATCCGAACTTTATTTATTACCTAAAAATGCAAAATTAATTAATAAAAATATTTATTCTTGAAAACAATGAAAATACAGAATATGGGATAAAATATAGAATTAATGCATAAAAGATGAGTTAAAATGCCAACAAAAAGGGATAAAAATATACAATATTTGGCACTCATCAAATACCCCCAAACCTGAATTTTACTTGTCCTCAAGTAAAACAAAACTAAGGAAATCCTACCTATACCACTGTCGCTGGTCTCTCGAATGCATTTAGCGTATGCACTAAGCCTTTTAAACCACTAAGTGTCCCTAGTGGACGAGTTGAAGTCTCGTGAAGGTTTACCAGAGGTGTGCCTACAAAACCTAAGGACAAAATATAAGCTCAGATTCCATCAAACGTGACATGTGCAAAACAGTTTAAGCTCACAGCAAAATGGAGATGTCAATCTAGCTATCGAAGGCACAATCCTAGCACTGATAACAAAAAAAGACATGTGATAAGAGTGTAAAGTGTATCTACACATGTGTAAAGAAAGATCTGAAGTTATGACTACTAATCACCAAGAGATAGTTTCTCAGGCTAAGAACTGAGGTCGAAATCTAGCTAGCTGTCCGGACTTTACGAGAATTGTGAATGAGTTGGAGGTATTTCACAATTACTCGCGTTGTACATCAATGGCATACACCCTCCTTGCTTATTACAACGAAACAACAAAAGATGACTATTTACATGACTCTTATTTACATTGACAACTCTCTTTTTTTTTTGGAACAAGAGATGATGGAATTGATAAATACTTGATTTTTTTTTTTTGGTATTTTTCTGATTTTTTTTTTTTTTTTTTTTTTTTTCTGAATATATACCTCGTTTTTTTTTTTTTTTTTTTTTTTTTTTTTTTTTTTTTTTTTAAACATGGAAACACTTTTGATACATAACAAAAAGAAACAAAAAATTACATGACACTTTGCAAGAGGTAGCCCTTTTTGATGCACCCAGTTAAATTCGATGGTTGTCTTTCTTAATGTAACCTCCACCTTCTATCCCAACCAACCAAAGAACAAGCTAGTCCAGTTTCGTTCAGTATTCTAAAGTGATTGGCAATCGTAACTTCCTATCAAACACCTTGAAGATCGAGGCCATACATGTATTGGTAGATCGTGCGCGTGCAAATTTCTTATCACTATGTGAATTGTGCTAGAATCAGGGTGCCTAAATATCTAGACTAAGACTCCTAATAAAAAACATATTTGCACGAGAGTCAACATTTCAAGGTAAATGAGCTCCATTTTTATGATTTTTATTTTTAATTTTTTTGAATTTTTCAATTTTTTTTTTTTTTTTTTTTTTTTTTTTTTTAACAAAAGAAGGAGTTCGTTTTCAATTATGGCAAATTATCATGGTATCTACTCTATACCCCCAAACCTAAACTAAACATTGTCCTCAATGTTTCAAAATATGGAAAGAATTAAAATGCAACATATGGAAAGGGACATGCTGAGTAGAGTAAAAGGAGAGAGAATACCCGATTCGTCGAAAACACGAACCGAACTCCATTATTCACCGGCTAGAATCCAACATTTTCAACTTAGATTATATTGGATTAGCAAAAATATATACAAAAGAAACCAAAAAGTTTTAAAATTTATCTACTGGATTATATACAAAAATTCACCATACACACAAAAGTCTAAAGAGTTGAGGATCAACCCAAAAGACAAAGTGTAGCGGTTTCAACAACTTCACACATGAAAGAAAAGCACGTGAAGCTGTGAAACCAAATGAGCTACCCCCAAACCTGGATTTTACAGAAGATACAATTTTGAAAACAAAATCGCGCAGTTTTGGGGGTTCATCATGCACAAGATCTAACTCAAAGTGAACTGTGCTATGGACGGGCAAACATGCAATTTCCAACTGTGGTTCCTCCAAGATATTATATTTAAATGCAAGATGGTCCAAGAGGACTTGGGAAGCACACAGTTCCAAACCTAGATTAGGCATTCTCAGAAAAATTGGTTTTACAATATTGGTACAAACCAAATCTAGGTTGGGTGGAAGGCCATCAGATTGTGACTCATGTAGGAGAATAGGCACGTCATTATCAATCAAATCAAAATCTCCTAAATCATCTACACATGTCACATCATGCTCACAATCATCAATCAAATTAGCAAGTTCACAATCAGAATCATCAACAGATTTGTCCTCATGCATCGGCAATTCAATGGAAACATCATATGGAATACTAGAAGAGATATCATTCATTAAGGTCTGGGCAGAGAAGCCTAATGTATTTGAACCCAAAGGTTCCACAACATCATCAGTATAGACATGTTCTTCTAATATAATATCATAATTATTATCATCCTCAACAAAACAAGAGTGTCTTCCCTAAAAACTATAGTGTTTCTATTCCACTCATTTACCTCTAGATTAGGTTCATGTTCAATATGACTATCATGAGTAGGGTTAAAAACACTATTTTGATAATTAATTTCATTAGGGATAAAAATGCTGCTATGATCATTCAATGTATGCATTTCTAAACTAGCAGTGTTTTGTTTGAGGAGATTGATGTTTTCCATTATAGATTGCATACAAGGGCTCATGTGAAATTGTTCGTCCTCCCCTTGTGGTGATTGATACATGGGTGCATGGTCGTTAGGGTCTATAAATGGTTGATCGCAACCTTGAAAAGGTTGATTATGGTCCCAATAACCACCATCATAATAATCTGTAGGTTCTACAAACCTTGGAATTTCTCCAGTCCGCCTAAATTCATGGAAAATATAGCAATTCGCAATAGTGTGGTCTAAGCCATCACATGCGGGACATGCATAGATTTCAGGTTGCCTAAGAAACTTAGATGTGAGAGATTCCTCATGTGATTGCATTTCTAAAGCTGCGCGATTCGAGCTTCTAATTGATCGATCAGTGATGATTGTGTGGGTGAGGCACTAGCAAAATGTTCATTTTCACGTTGTGGCGAATGATGCATGTGTGAATAGTCATTAGGGTTCAAGTATTGAGGCTCGGGACTTTGAAAATGTCCATAATAATTCCTATGACTATTGACATCATGGTCTATGGGAGGTTCATAACGTGAAGTATGTCCACACGCAAGTTCTCTAAGGGATTTGTTGTATTCCCCAACTGTAGAAAAAGATCTAGACATGATTGGGCTCAAAAGCTAAGTAACTATATTACAAAGCCCAAAATTTGGTTTTTAATGGGTTTGGATTTTTGGGAAAAATTTGGTTTTTATGGGAATGAAAAACATTTGGTTTTTGATGGGAAACATTTGGTTTTTATGGGGATAAGCCCACTGTTTTGGTTGTGCTTTGGTGAGGCAATGGATTTGGAGAACTGTTGTGAAACAGAGCCCAACTTTTGGCCTAGAGTTTGGGTACACGGCCCACTAACGACTTTAGTAAGCCTAGAAACTAATGAAGCCCAGCTGAGTTGGTAGGTTCAGTTAACCTTGTTTAGGTTGTTTGTTGGGTTTTTGAAACCCAAAATTTTGATAGGGACAATCCCACAGTTAATGCTCAAATACAAACCCAAAAGTTAACTTAAATTACAAGCCCAACAAAAAAAATGGAAAAAATTATTACAAGCCCACAAATTAAAAATGGAAGCCCACAGGTTGGGTTCTCTTAATGGGTTTAGGCTTACTTGCTTAAGCACAGCCCAGCTGCTCAGTTTGGTTGCAAAAGCCCAGTTGGGCTTTGGATCATCCTAAGCTTTGCTTCAACACTCAAGGTCCAGTTGGGCTTTTCAGTTGCAAAGCCCAGTTGGGCTTTGTTCTTTTTCAGCTGCTTGGAATCAGCCCAGTTGGGCTTTGGATCATAGCAACAGCAGGACCAGCAGAATTGTTCAACAGCAAGTGGGCTTGTTCAATTGCAGCAGCTTGCTTTTGCACAGCAGCAACAGCTGAGGCACAGCAGCAAGACCAGGAGCAGCAGCAGGAGAAGCAGCTCAGCAGCAATAGCAGCACCACAAGTTCAGCACCACAAGTTCAGCAATAGCAGCTCAGCATCAAGGCAGTAGCAGGATCAGGAGAAGCAGCTCAGTTGAGGTAGCTGGAAAGAAAGCTGCAGCAGCACAGCAGCTTGGCAGCCAAGGCAGCAGTCAGCAGCAGCATCAGCTCCACAGGAGCACTTCACAGCAGGTACCTGGACTCAGCAAAGATCAGTTTCTTTCAGCTGCACTACACAGCAGCTACTAAAACAGCAAGTTAATCTAAGATGCAAGAATGCAATGCATGATGCAAGATATGCAGTGCAGAGAATATGCAAGATGAATATGCAAGTGAGGCTAGATGAATTAAATGCAAGGAGAACAGCAAATAAGAATGCTTCGAAAACACAACGCCAAGTCCCCGGCAGCGGCGCCAAAAACTTGGTGTAAAGGGAAAAGACCTACAAACTAGCCTGCAAGTATACAGGGAAGTTGAAGCAAGAAAGAGTAAATAGGGGTTTGTCCACAGGGACTTGGAGTGAATTGAAGTTTCCTAGATAGCTGAGCTAGTGACAGACAGTGAACTAAAGAACCAAAGAAAAAATCAGTGGCAGTGAGCCAAAGGCAGTGGCAAAGAATAAGAAAAACTAAGAACAATTTAATCAAAACAAAACATGGAAAAGAAATTGTGGAGGGGAAGTGCAGGGAGATGGATGAGAGTTTCCTTCACCTAGCCAGTTCACCTAGGTTAAGTTTTTGTCAAATATCTAGTTAACCAACCTTACAGCCTTAGCTAACCCCTAGTATTGGCTGTCTGTTTAAAGCACAACCAATCACAGACTAACTAGGCAGTGGCTCACTAACTAAAGTAGCTAATGAATTCCTTAGAACCACCACAGACCCCTAGCATTAGTGGTCTTCTTACAGCACCACCACTAATCACAAATCAGGTGATCTTTCAAGAATCCAACTAGCCTAAACTGTTTTAAGCTCAGCAAAAACCATCCTAATAGCTAACCATCATGGTTCAGTTCTTTTCTCATCCTAGAGGGGAATTAGAACATGTTGCAGTTAAGAGACCTCATGGTTGTCAAGCATCAAACCCAGAATAAGAACATGTGAGATGAACAGGGGACTTACAAGCTCATGTGTAGAAACAAAACACAAACTAATTAAGACAAACATAACATGGATAATACAATCACACAGAACACAACAGGAAATAACATAACATAACAAACATAACAGGAGCATAACAATTAACAGGAAACAATATTAAGCAGAACATGGATAGTAACATAAAATGAAATTAACAGGAATATCACATATTGAACTGAAATTAAGCAGAAACTCAAAATTAACAGGACATGAGAGTCCTGGATGTAGGCTAGTCCAAACATAAGTTCACATCACACCCACAGTTCCCTTTTTATACCCAATTTACATTTTAGGGTTCTTACACCCAATTCCCAAATTTACCCAATTGAACAGTAAAATTAGGTATATGATTTTACCTAACGTAATGGGTCTAATTCGAACCCACATCCCTATTCTAGCTCCTCCATGCCTTCCTAACAGAAAATTAGGGTTTTCTATAAAAATCCCAAAAATTGAGAAATTAGGGTTTCGTAAAATCTTACTTTGATGGCGCAATTTCTTCAATCAATCGCTGACCCATCCTTCCTTGTTCACCTGCTCCGTCCCATGCCTCAATTGCATCTTTCCAACTCGTCCTATTTTATTGATTTCTTCCCTAGGTTTTTAGAGAGAAATTAGGGGAGAAAACTATATAATAGGAGGCTAGAACAAGGGGGTAATGATGGAGAAAGATAGGGGTGATGATGGTGGAGGTGTGGTGGTGGCAGTGAGTTGGTGGCAGAGGTGGTGGTGTACGGTGGTCTGCTGTGGAGAAGATGGTGGAGAGGGTATGGCTCGATGGTTTGGGAGAGAAGGGGGGTGTGTCTGGTTAGGTGGGTGGTGCTCGGTCACTAGGGTGTGAGGCGGATGTATCTAGTTTTGATGTTCTGTGACTCTGAGCTGCGAGATGCGAAGATGGTTGGTAGATCGGACGGTGATGCGGAGGCAAGCGATGAGCGACCGTTGGATTATATGATACAACAAAATGAACGGTACTTGATGGAGTTAGGTACTGTAGTGTAAGGCGGAGATATCAAACTTCGATGCACAGCAAGGTAGCGACCGTTGGATTCAACTACCATCTAATCTGAAGGCTTGGAATTTCAGCGCTGTGGTGCTCGGCAGAGACATCATATTTTGATGATCTATGAAGGAGCGACCGTCGGATGCTTCTGAGAACTGATCTGATGGCTGAGAACGGAGGCGCTTTTGTGTGTAGAAAATGAGGTTGTGCGCACCATTCTTCGCGGTTTCCTTGCGTAATTTCTCCCGGCTTTTCACTACTTTTCTGCTCTTTTCGCTCCGCGACTCATCCGAACTTTATTTATTACCTAAAAATGCAAAATTAATTAATAAAAATATTTATTCTTGAAAACAATGAAAATACAGAATATGGGATAAAATATAGAATTAATGCATAAAAGATGAGTTAAAATGCCAACAAAAAGGGATAAAAATATACAATATTTGGCACTCATCACGAAGCACACTCGTTGGAAAGTTAAATATCTTTGATCATGAATCACAGTCTATTCAAAATAAAGGAATTGCTTTTAAAGCTGCAAAAATTCCGAAAGCTCCAATGGAGAGGAATAGACAGATGAATAATTCAGATAAACAGATTACAGAAAATTCTGATGATGAAATTGAACAATCATTATCATTGATTACTAGACAGTTTCGAGATCTCTTAAAAGGGCGTAATAAGAGATTCATTAAGGATACACATCGATCTTCTCGTCCACATGATCGAGTTCCTGTCAAAAAGGATCATGAAGAAGATGATGAATATCAGCCGCAATGTTTTAAATGTAAAGGGTTTTTTCATATTTCTAAAGACTGTCCCAATCTTATGAAATACACTGGAAGCAATGCGTTGGCTGTAACTCTAGATGAGACCTCTGATTCATATGATTCTGAAGAAGAGAAAACATCTAATATTGCATTAGTTGTTAATTTTATTTCTTCCTCCTCCATTAATGATTTACCCATTTTAAAAATGGACATGTCTTCCGATGTTAATAAATCATCTAATGGTAAAGGTAAAAATAAGACAAGATGCAAAAATTGTCTCAAAAACAGAATTGCTAAAAGTTGCATGGGCAACCTAAGTCAATCTCAAGATACTTCGTTAGTTCGAGGTAACAAGAGGACAATTTCTCATACGATACTAGATCAAGGACAATATTTTTGTTCTAATTTCCGTAATGAGAGAAAATATCATACTAATACCACTTGATCGGTATTAGAATTCTTTCCTCACCATGTGTGCCGAATTTTGAGTGAGGAAGAATAAAAATCAAGGCACTTTTGTGTAGATTATGGAAATAAAATCTAATATTTGAAAATATTTGATATATTCGTATTTTTAGGAATATTATACTTTCGGAAGTGTGAAAATTATAAAAAGATCCTTCTCATTCTTTGGTCATTCCTTTTCCGAACCATGAGACTGGATCCAACATCTTCTTTTGGCAAGATGCTAGATCAGAAAGATCAACTTAAGATTAAGTCTGAATCTTCTCTTGATATTAAGAGTAAAATTAGAAAAGGAGATTGTCTTAGCAAGAAGGAAAAAGAGAATACTCTGAAGAAATATCAGTGTATTGAAGCATTGACACACTTTTGTGTTCAATCAAAGACAGAATTACATGCTCTTGCAGAATCCTTCACGAAAATTTCTCACTTACAAGAGATTCTGGTCAAGCAACAAGGTTTTCTACTTGAAGAAATTCACAAGCTAAAGTCTGATAGTAATAATCCACCTTCATTTAGCATTGATATGAAAGACTAAGTTGCAAAGGAAAATAAACATCATTTTTTGATTTCTTTCAATGATTGTATTAAGTCTATTATGAATAAAATTATTTGATTTATAATTTTTCTTGTGATGGTTTTTGATTTACATAGCTTGTGCTTGAATACTTTATTATTGCTATGGATGTTTATGGGATGTTTGATTTCGGTTTTATTACCTTGATATTCGATCTCATAATGTTGTAAACCCTTATGGTTTGGGTGACTTTTTGATTTAGCAGGATTAAGTTCTAGCCCATGTTGGTAGGATTTATCGAAGGATCATGAGGGGTTCTGGTAGAAACAATATGTGAAAAAGTCACAATATGTTGAATCGGTTTTGGTTTAGCATAAAAGCATGTGTATTTCGACGGTTTTCAACTTTTGCTTGCAATTGTTGATGTTATCTCAATAATGTTGTAGTAATAGGTTCGTTGAGGCTTGTGAAAGCAAAAGATTCTAGACTTAACAAAACTTAAAAGTAAAGAAAACTTAGATCAATATTTGATTTCAAGATATTAGGATTGACCAAGACACTGATTCCACTATTACACATGAATAAATTATGGTAAATAACCCAAAACTCTAATTATCTTTTAAGTCCCTTATTTCTTAGTTCACATATAATCAGGCAAATTCTCAAATATTAATTATATCCCCTAAGCATAGATTATCTAAACAAAGTATAACCTATCTAATTGAATCACAACTAATGAAGAAAATTATGCAAACAATTAAAAACTCTGCAAAAGCAGTAATTGAGTGAATTATAAATTATAAATTAGAGAAAATAAGTAATTACCAATTATTCATGCGTAAATAGCTTCCTCATTTCCTTGGTTGTGAGAGAATTAGCTCATCATCATGTTGGAAACACGCTCAAAAATCATTTTTGTTGCTCAAATGGTTTACAAATGATGAAAAATGGGTGAAAATGATTTAAACCGGGTTTGTAACAATTATATTTGTTACATACCAAACTGTTACAGAGAAAGATAAAATGTTACTGTCACAGACACTGTAGTTCTACGACCCTCGGTTGATTGTCGTTGTCACTGTTGATGAACGACAGTTTATGTGCGTCTAAAGTTCTTCGCTGCACCAGCAGAAAAGAATTTTCCTGCAAGTGATTATCTCGACTCTGTGATGCTCTGAAATCTCCCAAACTCTCTCTATCCTTCTCTGACTCCCAAGGATCCTTTTTATACCCAGTAGCACCATCGAATCTCGGCATTAACTTTAGAATAATCCTCTTTTACTCCCCTGCCTATTACCGATATTTCTTTCTTTGTTTAACTCTTCTACGCATCTTCTGCATCATACTTCACCCGAACATTGACTGCTCGTAATAGATTGAGTCACACTCGCTCCAACCTCAGAAATACTCGGAAGATCTCATGATTATGTCACTCACATGTATCATGTTTGCTTCTCACGGATATACCACAAAAAATAACAGAATTCTGCTTCTCTCAAACACATGATAGCATGTGTACTTGGTCCGCAACAACTTCGTGTCCAAATCCCTTGAATATCAACAATATCTTTCACCATTCAAGTCCAACAAAATCCGAAACATACGTGATAGCATGTGTATTGGAATTATTTCCTCACCATGTGTGCCAAATTTTGAGTGAGGAAGAAGAAAAATCAAGGCACTTTTGTGTAGATTATGGAAAGAAAATCTAGTATTTGAAAATATTTGATATATTCGTATTTTTAGGAATATTATATTTTTGGAAGTGTGAAAATTATAAAAAGATCCTTCTCCTTCTTTGGTCATTCCTTGTCCGAACCATGAGTCTGGATCCAACATCTTCTTTTGGCAAGATGCTAGATCAGAAAGATCAACTTAAGATTAAGGTTGGATCTTCTCTTGATATTAAGAGTAAAATTAGAAAAGGAGATTGGCTTAGCAAAAAGGAAAGAGAGAATACTCTGAATAAAGATCAGTGTATTGAAGCCTTGACACACTTTTGTGTTCAATCAAAGACAGAATTACATGCTCTTGCATAATCCTTCACGAAAATTTCTCACTTGCAAGAGATTCTGGTCAAGCAACAAGGTTTTCTACTTGAAGAAATTCACAAGCTGAAGTCTGATAGTAATAATCCACCTTTATTTAGCACTGATATGAAGGACTAAGTTGCAAAGGAAAATAAACATCATTTTTTGATTTCTTTCAATGATTGTATTAAGTCTATTATGAATAAAAACTATTATGAATAAAATTATTTGATTTATAATTTTTCTTGTGATGGTTTTTGATTTACATAGCATGTGCTTGAATGCATTATTATTGCTATGGATGATTATGGGATGTTTGATTTCAGTTTTATTACCTTGATATTCGATCTCATAATGTTGTAAACCCTTATGGTTTGGGTGACTTTTTGATTTAGCAGGATTAAGTTCTAGCCCATGTTGGTAGGCTTTACCAAAGGATCATGAGGGGTTCTGGTAGAAACAATATGTGAAAAAGTCACAATATGTTGAATCGGTTTTGGTTTAGCATAAAAGCATATGTGTTTCGACGGATTTCAACTTTTGCTTGCAATTGTTAAAACCGGTTTTCAACCTTTCTCTGGTAAAGGTTGGTTGTCGTTATTCTTTTGTTTTGCATAAGGATGACAACATAAGGATATTTCGATATCAATTATCCCTGGAGGAAAATGCAAAACATATTAGAGAAGTGGATCCGAAATTTGAGGTAACAATGTTGTTAGTTAATTGTTTTCCTGTTTAAGAAAAGCCTAATTTTATTTCATATATATTTTTCTTTTGCTTAACAGAATTTTGGTACAATTGATATTATATTCCATGATGTGTGTATAGATGTGTGTGTGATACAATTGGTTCCGGTTAAGAAAAACTATTGTTATCTTGCTTTATCGTGTGGTATCAATTGTTTAGGCTTACAAAATTTCGGTGCAATTGCGGTGTTTTAATGCTTATGATGATTCAATTGCTTCCGGTTGAGGTGAATAATTATGCAAGTTGATTTATTTTGGTTTGTATGAATTATTTATGGCTTAACAAAAGAAAAGGTTTACGGGATGAGTTGTTTAGTCCAATTCGATTCCGGATAAGAGAAGCTAAGATTATCTTAGTTAGACTTATCAAATTGGAGGTTTCTAAGTGATACGGATAATTAGAACCTGATGAGAAAAATAGAGTTATCTTTATTTTGGTCTTATCGAATGAAATGATTGTATTTGTACAATCGGTTTAGCAAAGGGACTAAGTTGCTTAGTTGATTTGTTGTTTGCTAAACGAAATTGGGAAAATTGCTTCAGGCAATTGTTTCCTTGATAACATATCAAAAATAAATTACTTTGTAGTTTCGTTTTTGATATTGGTTATCAAAAATGGTTTGTGGAACCCTCGTGCTTAACTCTATAGGTTTGCAAGTTTATTTTGAGATTTGTAAGATTCCTTTCGGCGTTGTCCTTTATTTTCTCGTTTCTTTGTCATTTCGTGACAAAAGGGGGAGAAATATATGGAGTAAACAAGTGATACTGGTATTGATTTTATATTGATTGGTATCACTAAGGAAAAGAACAATTGTGCTTAAACGTTTATCTAACGAAAGAGTGAAAGCATAGACTAAGGGGGAGTGGCATATCATATTAATTGGTATAACAAAGATGTGCGGATTTATGAAATCTACATATCTCACCTTTAGTGGGAGTATTAGCTTTGTTATTATAATGTCAACAACGACATTTAAGGATTGAATGAATGCAGGTGATTGTGCTATTGAATTCGGGAATCAAGCGTATGTGTAATGAATTCTCGTAATTTGTTTATCCATATGATTGTAAGAGTTTTGTCACTAAAATTGACAAAGGGGGATATTGTTAGAGAATAGCTCGTTTGAACCCACCAAGCGTTGGTATGTCAAGTTTGGTTGTCATATTTTAGTGAATCGAAACTCATTTTAAGAGTCGCTTGATTATGTACTAGAGTCAACTTCGTATAGGTTAGCTTGAAATTATTAGGATATGAGACATTACAAGTATTGCGAAGACTTGAAGAAGAAGTAAGAAGCCACAACGACAACATCATCCTTCCACTTGAGGCTAGTGAGATAGTTGACTTGAACTGTTTCATTCCCTAACGTATCTTTCAAGTCGTGCATATTGAAAAACGAAACTGCGAAGCATGAACACTCTTGATAGACATAGTATTAAGGAATACAATACGAGGTTTATTGCTTAACCATTAAACTTTGTAGATAAGACATCGACATAATTGTTTAAATGCTATTGTGATTATGTATGGTATGAGGTGAGGATTTCATCCTAGGAAACAATGTTCTACATGTGTTTTAAGGAAGTAAGTTCATAAACTTGTTTATGAATCGAAAAGGAAATCGCCATGCGTTATTGGGATTGTTATTCATTGCATATCTTGTGAACATCCAATATGTGTGATTTCGTATTACCGATCACGACTTGTTTGTGTTCTTGGTAAAACTATTCACAAAGGCCTAACTTATGTATTGGTATGACTTTTATTAGTAAAACCGATCTTAAGTAATCACCTGAGATGGTATGATCGAGTTTGTGATTCGTTGAACCGAATGTGGGTAAAGGGGAACCGGTCCTATGAAGAGGTGCAACACATCACAAAGGGGAATCGATCCTTGTATGAAGTGCAGCAAGGTTTATAGCAGAAAGGGGAACCGATCCTATGGACATGTGCAACACGTTTTAAGGCAAAGGGGAACTGATCCTATGAACATGTGCAACACATATAAGTTAGATACCATATATATGTAGGGAACCGATCCTAGTACCTAGTCAACTTAATTTTAAGAAGCTAGTATCACTATGCACAATACTCACATGGAGGTAGAATTGAAACTTTTTTTGGTAGAACCGTTAAACCCATGATTTGCTATTGAGTGTTTTTTAATCAATCGCATAGTTCTTGAAAGTCAGTTTCAAGGTTGTAAGTATGAAAGAGGACTTACAAAGTAAGGATGTCGACATACTTTGAACACGTACAATAATGTTTATTTTTTATTGTTCAAAGTTATTCCTTAATATCTAAAGGAAGAAAATCCCAGGATCGAAATATAAATAAGTTAATAATCTTTTAATTAAGGTTGTAAATTATATTTTAGGAAAATGAGAATTAGTAATGTGCATTTACTAGTTGATATTTTCCAAAGAGATTTTCGGTCATTGTTTTGGACAGAGCATTTCCAGGAATTATGGAAACCGAATTTGGAATATATTGAATATCTTTGAGAATTTTTCGGTTTTGGAAATTCCTTGGTGTCCAAATTTCCTTGTCTATAAATACTTGAAGTTTGAATTTATAGCAAACTAATCCTTCGTGACATCAAACTTCCTCGGTTGTGTTGTTACTGGTGTAGACGCCTATTCGGAGAGGAGAGTAACCTAATTAGGCGTATTCTCTTACGACCTCTCAGTTTAAAGTCTTTTTCGGGATTGAGAAGCTCTATGAGTACCGTTGGTGGGAAACTAGATAATTGCGGTTTATCTTGTGTTTTCGGTTGATTTGATTGACTAACGGTGGTTGAACTTTGATTGCACCTAGTTTGTTTATGCTTGAGAATCTTCTCTTCTGATATAATATTCACTCAAACTAGATCGAAGTTTCGACAGGGATCTTTAGACTGTTGTTAGTGCTAAAGACGATCTTGTGATAATCCATTGTTAACAGACTTCTTTCTATGCGTGATTGATCACAAGAGATTCAAGTTGTTGTGTGCAGGTTGTAGTTGCAGGAAATCCTACAATACACCCCTCATATGATTTCATTATTAATCAACTCATTTTTAGGTTTACACTCTTAATTTTATTGATCAATCTTTGAATAATCTTATAAGACGAAGAAATCAAGAATGATCTCTTCTCTAGACTTTCTCTCTCCTATTTACTTGTTTCTTACTCAAAAAAGATCTCTCCCATTTCTTTACAACTTGAACGACTATTTATAGGGAAATACATAGTGGATGACAGCTAATCTGTCCTTTATTTTCGGGTATGATTTGCGACATTCTCGCAACCTTACAAATATTAGTTTCGCAAGCTCTATAATTTTCGCAGGACTATCATATCTTTATCGTGATCTTAGCTGACGTCATTTATTATATTCTTCCTGAAACTGTTCTGCGACGCTGTTGTATTGTGTTGTTGATAATTTCGCTGAAATATTGTCGTTGCGAGATTCTGATCCTACATCTTGCCTCTTCTCATATCTTTTCTGCGAAGTAGAGAATGATGTGAGAAATGCCGCAGCTGTTCTCCTCTTCATATTCTGCATTTATCACACGTATTCTTTCTTCCATCTATTTCTTGACACGTCTTTTGTAACCGTTGCTTTTTAACCGCTTATATCTTTCCGTATTAATCGTGTTTATTTTCTCGAGGAGAGATTCCCTCTATATATATTCCTTCTCACTCTCTTTTTCTTTCTTTTTATTTTCTCTGCAACTTCATCGTTCTTCTGCAAACTCCATTATTGCAACTTTTCTTCTTTCTTCTTCAATCTTTTTAAGTTCTTCTTCATCTTCATACTATTTCTTCTGCAGATCTCCTTCGTTCGTAATTTTCTTCGAAACAATCTACCTGCTATTGTTTTCCATGGATTCATCAAGGTTAGTTTTTTTTTCTTCTTTATGGGTTTTGTGGAAATTGATCTTGTTTATTGCCTTATTTGATGTTGTTTATGTGATTCCCATACTCTTGTTATTTCAGCAAAAGCGCCTCCAACACTAGATTTACAGTTCAGAACCCTAACATTCCCAAATCGCAGCATAAAGTTGTTGCGCATAAAAGAAAGTCTGCGAATGAGAAGGTAGTAAGAAACACTATCCTTTTCTAATAACAATAGTGTTGCCTCTGTTTCTTATCTGGATTATAATTCGCAGGGTGATAAAGATGTCAATAAACCTCTCAAGAAATCTCGCCACCTTAAAACTGTTCCAACTTCGGTTCCCTTCCACTTACTCATCTCTTTTAAATCTCATGCGACATCTTCGCAAGATAAACCTTTATCTCCAATTCGCGAAAAAGCTGCCTCAGACTTCATTTCTTCAGCTGATCTTTCAATGATTGGAACCCCCCTTTGATCCTTCTGTGAATGAAACCTCTTCTCTTCCCATTGAGAATGTTTCTCAACCTTCTATCACTACCAGTTCTCTACCTAAGTCTCTTCCTCTTTCGAAAGAAACCGTGGAAGGGATATATTGCCTTCAAAGTTTTATCTGAAGTCTGGATGATGTCAAGAATCTTCTATTGATCCTATCAAGTCTAATGTTTGCGAAATTCTGAGCAAGCATTTAGGTTCTGACAGAGCTGCTTCGCAGACATTTGGAAAAAGAATGTAATGCTCTTCGTCTCGAAAATCAAAGCTTCAGAATGTTTTGCTGGATCGTGACAATCTTCGCAAGAAGAATGATGAATTGAGAGGTATGATTTTCTTATCTGTGTCTTTAATTTGCCTTTTTAATTTTTATCCTTCCCATATTTAATTATCCTTGAAATCCCTCTTTCGCATGTTAAGCTTTAAACCAGAAACGAATAATGGAGAGATATCAATTTGAATCTTGTTGAAGAAGCCCGTGTTGATAAAGAAATCTTGATGGATCAATATAACCAATTAGATAACCTCTATTCATATTCTCTTGATCATATAAATAATCTTACCAATGAAAATACCCAATTAGTTCAAAGACAAGATTTATTAAGTAATGAAGTATCTCGCTTTCTTATTCTTTAACTAAAGCTAATTTAGGAGAAAACTTTATCAGATGAGAATAAAACCTTATCTCAGAGAAGCGAACTTATTTAAACAAGATGGCGATATCTTCAACAACTTAGTATTCTTCAAAAAGTATGTGATGACCAAGAGCAATCTCTTCGCTCTTTGAGAAATGAACTTAAAGAAGTAACAGAGTCATCTATCGCTGAAAGAGATACACTCATTCAAGGTAGAATAGCTTTAAGTGTAAAGGCGAATCAGCTTAAAGAACAATATTCCAAATTAGAAGAATCTTATTCTTCTCTTGCGAAGAAAAATGCCTTTCTTATTTCTAAAGAGAAAAATCTTCATCTCGACTTAGGTTTAGTTGGAGATAAATTTGATGACGCAATGGACCGTTGGGAGAATAGTTGTCTGTCCTTGATTCAACACCTTATTTCGCAAAAGGAAGGTAGTCATAATAGTTTGACTGCCTTAATTATCTTTTCTTTGTCATATCTTTCTGAATTCTTCATCTTAATGAAATTTTGTATTCTATCTTTCGCAGAGTCTGAGAAGAATCTTCATTTTATTTCTTTTTGGAGGCTAAATATGCCAAAATTCGCAAAGAAAATGCATTGCTCGTGTCTCCCTTACTGGTTCTCGCGACCGAGCAGAAAGAAGACTTGATTATCTTGCTTATTTTAAGGATATTCAAGATAGGAATCATCAGAGAGCACTTCTTCGTCAAGTTCATCTCCGGGCTGAAGTCCTTGTAAATGACATTTTATTGTCCAAATCTCTTCCTCCTACATCAATTGAACCTTTAGAAGTAGATGATGATGAAGTTCCTCGTCCTTGATAGTGATTATGATTACGAAAGCGGTGCAGAGGATAATTTCTTGGAAGATGAAGAGATTCCTTCTAAAGAAGCATCTGCTGGTGTTAATCAAAATGAGAAAGAAATTTCTCCTGAAGAAGTAATTGCTGGCGATAATCAAGATGCTAGTCAAGGCGAAGATCAAACCGAAATGAAGGAGAGGCTTGCGAGAATATTGGCGAAGAATTTCTGTTATCTCCTGCTACTGAATTAATACTGAAGCTTGAGCTTCTTATCTAGCTTTGTCTTCTTGAACTGTCTTATTTTTATCACTTTGCGAGTTACATTTTTCAACCAACTTTGGAATCAACTTTTCCTTTTAATATTTTGTTGATGAGAAAGATAATGCTTCTTGTGTATTGATTCCCATACTTGCCTCTCATTATCTTTCTTGCAAAAAATAATTGTTACGAATACTTATAAATATTTTGTTTTATCATGTGGTCTTATTTTGCCTTCCTAATTAAAGGTCTTATTATGCCACCTCTTGTCATTGCGACAAAATCGCAGGACGTCCTTGCACTTTCATGCAAAAACCCATTGATCTTGCCTTAACTTTTTCTTTTGTATTATGGCCTCTTCAGGAATGTTGCGACAATATGACAGGCCTAAATATTCTTGCGAAAATAAAGCCCCATGACATTGCCGTCTTGCGACGAAATCGCAGGACGTCTTCGCACTTTCATGCGAAAACCCATTGATCTCGTCTTATCTTTTTTTTGTATTATTGCCTCTTCAGGATTGTTGCACAAATATGACAAGCCTTAATATTCTTGCGAATAGAAGCCTCATGACATTTGCGTCTTAAGACACTTATCAGCTCCCTAATGGAGGGTGCCGCCCTTATCTTCCCCCTGGTTGCCCTTCAAGGAGGCGTACTTCTACCATACAAGGTTAGCTCCTCCATCCAGTCTTAACAACCAGTT
Source organism: Papaver somniferum (assembly GCF_003573695.1). Taxonomy (NCBI): domain Eukaryota; kingdom Viridiplantae; phylum Streptophyta; class Magnoliopsida; order Ranunculales; family Papaveraceae; genus Papaver; species Papaver somniferum. Next base: position 50,305,497 of record NC_039358.1, on the reverse strand, counting down.
GTTTCGCAGCCTTTCTCCCTTTACCTATAGGGTTTATGTTACGAGACTGCACCTAAGTGGGGTTTTCTTCAGGCCGAGTGCAGTATAAGCCAAGACTTGTCAAGAATGGCAAGGTACGCTTCAAACGTCCCTGGCACTCTTGACTCAACCGTGTACCTCGGCGCCTTGATCAGATCTGCACTCCTTGGGAGAGTCCTTATTACCTTAGTCGCCCAACCCAAGTCATATGCTTAAGCTGAGAATCCAAGGTGCCTCTCCCGGATGGGCTTTATTGACCCCAAATCTCCATGACTCAGGTTCCGGTGCGGGGTGTAGCCTTTCCCTGAGCCATGCAACAGGTACCCCCTAATATGACGTACTTTAGGTCTTACATTTGCCTCTTGCGAAATTTTATTCGCGAACTAGGGTGTACGCCATAAAGGTTCGCCCCTTTCTTTTTATGTTGTGTTGTGATTATCTCTGCGAAAATTTCGCACATCATGATCTTGTTTTGATATGTAATCTTGCAATTATTCTTTCAGAATCCATAACTTCTCAAAGCTTCTTACGGATAATATCTTTTTAAGTACAACCTGTTCCATGGTCTGTCTAATCTATGACCAACATCTCTTCTGGATCCATTAATCTATAAGCTCCTGTTCCAACTATCTCCTTAATGATGTAAGGTCCATCCCATTTTTTCGCTAATTTTCCACCATTTTCTCGCTGATATATTGGTGTTTCTCGCAGAACTAAATCTCCTGGTTGAAATTCGCGTATTTTGACACGTTTATTATATTCTCGGGCTAATCTTCGCTGATAATTCTCCATATGTTGTAAATTTTTCTCTTCTTTCTTCTAATTCATCAAGTTTATTTAAAATCAAGCCCGCACTAAGATTTTTCTCCCAAGCTTCTCTTTTTGTTGTCGGAATAACAACTTCTGTTGGTAACACCGCTTCAACTCCGTATGTTAAACAAAAAGGTGACATTCCAGTAGCTTCTCTTCTAGTTGTATTATAAGCCCATACTGCATTATGTACTTGTTCGCACCATGCTCTGTGATGTCCTTCCAATTTCTTCTTTAATATATCTGCAATTGTTTTGTTTGTTGCTTCCTTGCCCATTAGCTTGTGGATACAAAGGAGTAGACTTTCCACATTTTATCTTGAATGCATTAAGTAGCATTTCTATATTCTTGTCCTTCAAATTGTTTCCCATTATCAGATACCAACTGTGCAGGAATTCCGAATCTGCAAATGATATTTTCGAATATGAATGTAAAGATATCTTTGTCGCGAATATTGTACTGCCTTCACTTCTGTCCATTTTGTGAAATAATCTGTTGCGACTATTAAGTATCTTCTTTGTCCAGATCCTGGTAAAAATGGCCCCACAATATCTAAGCCCCACTTTCCAAAAGGCCACACACTGGTTGAAGATGACAATGGTGCTCCAGGTGCATGTATTTTCTTTCCATGCCGCTGACAATCTTCGCAACGTCTTGATATTTGTTTTGCATCTTCGTGCATGTATGGCCAGTAATAACCTTGCTTTTTGCTCTATGTGCCAAAGATCTTCCTCCGCTATGATTGCCAGCATCCCCACTATGTAACATTTTTAGCACTTTTCTCCTTCCTCTCGTGTCAAACATCTGAGTGATGGTCCATTAAAGGATTTTCGGTATAGCAACCCATCTCTTAATTCATAATTCGTTGCACGGCTTTTTAACTTGTGTGTTTCCAATCTATTTCTTGGTGTTTCTCCTTTCGCCAAATATGCATGAAGTTCCATTCTCCAGTCTGCGATATTGTTCATTTGTTCTTCTTCTTCATTGTCTATTATCATCACTCCACGTCTTCTTCTTCTTTATTGATTGATGGTGACAGAAGTGTTTGTATTTTTATGCTCTCGCAGTTGGATCTGTCATCATGCTTGAGATGAAAGCAAAAGCGTCTGCGAGTCTGTTATCCTTTCTTGAAATGTGCCTCCATTTTATTTTTGGGATTTTCGCTGACAATTCTTCAACCAGCTTCTTGTATTTCTTCAAGGATGGTTCATTTGTAGTATACTCTCCCTTTATTTGGCGAATAACTAGCTGCGAATCACTAGTGATCCTGGCATTTTCTAGTTTCATTTCTATTGCGAATTTTAAGGCATGTATCACAGCTTCATATTCTGTTTCATTATTAGTGGATGCAAATTCCAATCTGAATGAAAAAGCCATCTTTATTCCTTCTGGCGAAATTAAAACAATTCCAACTTCATTTCCTTCTCCATTTGATGATCCATCTACCAATATCTCCCATCTATTTGGTTCTGTTAATAAATCTTTTGGATCTCCGTGTTCTTCTTCTACATCCATCATTTCTTCTACTGCTTCATCATCTTCTAAAGGAAATTCTTCCAAGAAATCTGCAACAACTTGTGATTTTGGTGAAGACAAATTTCATATTTAATATCAAAGTGGCCTACTTGTGCATTCCATCTCTCTACTCTTAATGATCTTTTAGAATTCTTCATCACTGATTCAATTGGTACTTTTGTTAATACCTTTATCTTGTGCGCTTGAAAGTATATGCGGAGCTTAAATGATGCATAAACTAATGCTAAGATTAACTTCTCAATCTTTGAGTAATTCTTCTCGGCAGTATTAAAAGTTTTTCTAATGTAATAAATGGGTTTCTCCACTCATGCGTCTACTCGCAATAACACAACACTTAATGCATGCGACGTCGTCGCAAGATAGATCAATAATTCTTCTCCTGATTCTGCTTTTTGTAAAATAGTTGTATTCATAAGATGTTCTTTGATCCCTTGAAAAGCTTTTTCACATTCATCAGTCCATTTAAATTTCGCACCCTTCTTGAGTATATCGAAAAACTATTTGCATTTTTCTGATGATCGCGAAATGAATCTCCCCAGCGAAGCTAGAAGCCCATTCAACTTCTGTACATCTTTTATTGTTGCTGGTGTTGGCATGTCACGAACTGCTTGCACTTTTTCTGGATCAACCTGTATTCCTTCCTTTCATACAATGTAGACTAAAATTTTCCCGATGCAACTCCAATAGTACACTTCTCAGGATTCAATTTAATGTTATACTGCCGCATTTGTTCAAAAATCTCCCTCAGGTCTTGTACATGGTCTTTAGCTTCTTTACTCTTTACTAACATGTCATCCACGTATACTTCTAATTTTTTATGTATCCATTTTGCGAACACCTTCTCTACCATCCTTTGGTATGTCACTCCCGCATTGAGCAAAGCAAATGGCATTTTCGTGTAACAATATAAACCTCTAGGAGCAAAGAAAGCAGTATGTTCTTGATCTTCTTCAGCGAGAGGGATTTGGTTATACCCTTTATACCCATCTAAAGACGATACTCTATCGTTTCCCGCTGCGGATTCCACCATTTGAGGAATATCTGGTAACGGAAAACTATCTTTGGGACAAGCTTTGTTTAAATCAGTGAAATCTATGCAAATCCTAATTCCTTTGTTTTTCTTTGGGACAATGACCATATTCGCTATCCATTATGGGTATTTAGCTTCTCTTATGATTCCCGCATCAAGCATTTTCTGTAGTTCTTCTTCTATTTGGGAATGGTAAGTTATTGCAATTTTTCTTATTCTCTGCTTAAATGGTCTCACATTTTTGTTAATCTCCAACTTGTGGCATGCAATTGATGGATCTATTCCCGGTATCTCATCCATGCTTCCTGCGAAAACATCTTTATATTCTCGCAACAAGTTAACAGTTCTTTCTTCTTCTTCCACATCCATTTTGGTTCCAATTCTCAATATTAAAGGTTCTTCTATAGTCCCAACGTTTATTTCTTTTGTTGGTTCTGCGGCAGTGTAACTGGGTTTAGCTTCTCCCATTGGTGTTGGTTCTTTTATTGTTTTCATAGGTCCTTCTCCTTCTTCTGAAATTTCGCTGGGTATTACTTTGCCTTGTTTTGCCCTTATCATATATACTCTAAATTCTTCTTCTTTCTTTGCTTCCTTTGCCAACTTTCTGCGAAATTGTTTCTTTTTTGCTTGTCCTTCATAATGCTTTACTTAAATTTGATGACATAATTTCGCATTGTCAACATCTCTTCTGATTTCACCTATTCCATTTGGTGTGGGGAATTTAATACATTGATGAAACGTTGATACTACATCTTTTATCACATGTATCCATGGTCTTCCTAATAATATATCATATGTCGAATCCATATCCACCACGCACAGCGTTACATGTGTTTCGATTTCTCCAAGTGGAATTCGTACCACTATCTCTCCTTTAGGTTTTGTTGTGGATTTTCCAAAGCCGTGAACAGAATATGTTGAACTGGACATTTCTTTATCTTTAAATCCCATTCTCCGGAACGCATGATAAAATATTATATCCACTGAACTTCCTGTATCGATTAAAGCTCTGTTCAATATCCATTCTCCTGTGGATTTTGTCGTTATCTCCTTCTCTTTTCGCATAATAGGCACTGTGATAACCAATGGAGATGTGTGGTTCAAATTTTCTTTTGGTATTTCTGCCGCCATGAATGTAATTTTTTGCTTTTCCCAATATTTCAAGGGTGATGTCTTTTCTACCGCCATAACCTTCCTTCCTTCAAAATTTAATTTATGTATTCTTCCTTTGATGTTTTCATGGAATTCATTAACCATCGTTTTTGTTATCATATTACACTCCAATCTTTTGTCATCTTCATTAATTATATTCATCTTTCTTTTAACTGGTTCACTGATTGATTTAATCACTTTCTTGATTTGAATATTCTCAACAACAATCTTCAACTTTCGATCTTCAAGGTCCCTGTTTCTAGTGCCATTATGTAGTTGCAGGAAATCCTACAATACACCCCTCATATGATTTCATTATTAATCAACTCATTTTTAGGTTTACACTCTTAATTTTATTGATCAATCTTTGAATATTCTTACAAGAAAAGATAAAGAAATCAAGAATGATCTCTGCTCTAGACTTTATCTCTCCTATTTACTTGTTTCTTACTCAAAAAAGATCTCTCCCATTTCTTTACAACTTGAACGACTATTTATAGGTAAATACATAGTGGATGACAGCTAATCCGTCCTTTATTTTCGGGTATGATTTGCGACATTCTCGCAACCTTACAAATATTAATTTCGCAATCTGTCTAATTTTCGTAGGACTATCATATCTTTATCGTGATCTTAGCTGACGTCATTTATTATATTCTTCCTGAAACTGTTCTGCGACGCTGTTGTATTGTGTTGTTGATAATTTCGCCGAAATATTGTCGTTGCGAGATTCTGATCCTACACAGGTGTTTATTGAATATCTAAGAATATTTGAAGACAAGAAGATATTGAAGATTTCTTATTTGGGGTTCATAATCTTTGGTGTGCACAATACTTGTTTCGGTATAAGAGGATCCAACTATAATCGGTTTATCCTTGTGGTAGATTTGATTGATTAGTTGTGTAGATCGGCATCAATACAATTCTTTGTGATTAAAAGTATTGATTGCAAAATCTTAACGATTACATTTGGTGATTGAACATAAGATAGATCTAAGAACCTGTCGAAGGAGTTTATGTTAAGATAAATAGAAGAGCCTTTGTACGATTCACATCACTTGGTTGAATAGAGTTGATACCAAACAGATTTGTTGTTCCTTTACTGTTTGGAATACGAACCAAAAGAATTGTTCCAAGTACGTGACTTATTTATAAGTTGGAGGCGTGGGAATACAGACAGAACTAGGTGAACTATAGGTTTAGTTGCTTGGTCTCAACTATACGAAGTTGGTTTAATTTTGTGTAGCGGCTTAATCCGGAGAGTATTCAATTCTGGACAAGGTCCGGGGTTTTTCTGCATTTGCGGTTTCCTCGTTAACAAAATCTTGCTGTGTCATTTACTTTATATTTCCGCATTATAATTGTTTTATTATAATTAAAGTAAATTACACAAACGTTAATTCATATTTACTTGATAAGCAATCCTATTGTGTTTGGTTAAGTCCGAACCTTTGTATCAAGTAAACATACTTCGTTGTTGTATTGTCTCGATCTCATATCCATAGACGATCACACGAAGTGTGAACCGATTAGTTGTATTGTCTCGACTCAGTCTATAGACAATTACTTTCGGAGAAATGACTTATAGGTAGGAAAAGTTTTAGCTTGAGGTATATTTGGGTACCCTCGCCTTTTCAGGTACCAAGTACATGGCCAACTTTTTCATTTGGTAACCCGTATGGACAAAACCTAATGCAATTGCAAGTAGACCAACTCAATGGTCCTTGACAATATGTATATAGAGTTTATATCTCTTTCTCTTCAAAGTGAGAAAGTCAAAACAACAAATTCCATGAACATGATTGTATAGAAGAATACTTGGACAATCTCAGAAATCAATATACAAGATCAATCTAGTCGTATCCAAATAATTGAGTCCGAATACTGCAAAGTATGAAACTTGTTATCTATCTTTTAATATACGAATTCTACAAGAACGAGTCTCATAATCGATTACAATTAAGATGAATTTATCTACTAGAATTAATTACGTACTACTTGTGTTATTTTTATTATAAAAATAACCAATATAATGCGGAAAAGGAAAAACACTAGACACCAGAAGTTTTGTTAACGAGGAAAACTGCTATTGCAGAAAAATCTCGGGACCTTGTCCAGATTTGAAAACGAAATAGTATTAAGCCGCTACATACGCTAGCCCACTATCAGACTTCGAAGTGGAATATAGTTGAGACTGATTTCACCCTCCAAGCAATTCAGTTGCAGTCGTGTTTCTTATGTCTCTTGAACCTCGCGAGGCTCTACGCAATTGATTCCATTAGAGGACGTCATTTACAACCTAAGTGAAGACTTTTGATACTAATTTGCCTCTAACAGATAAGCCTATTTGATTTCCCTTTAGACCAATAGATCAAGGCATGAAAATATGTTTGCAACAGACAAAGCTAGCAAACCTAAAAAATCCGGAACACTTACATCTAGTTATCCGAGAAGCCTGGATTATTAGCCACCTCTTAAGAACAATCTCAAACTTATCAATAAAGAAGACTTTTATATATCTATCTTGAGGAATCACAGAGTTTGAGACAAAAAGAACTTTGCGATTTCTATCTATATCATTCCTGAAAGAGAATACTAAAACCTCGATTATAGAATGAACAAGGTCAGGATACACGAACTATCAAGATAAAAATAATCAGACCTGGCTTCACGAATCCCGAAGTGAAGTTTGTAAGTCGTAAACCTAATTATGTTTTTTTTAGAGGAAATCTAGGTTCATAGAGGACGACTCTAGCAAATAACTACGACACATAAGTGTCAGGGATTGAATTTTTTGGTTGTTTGAGTCTCTCTATTTATAAAATTTCAAGGCTAGGTTTGCATAGAATTCAAGCTAAGATAACTTGAGATCAAGCAAAAACTTTCTCTGTTTAGATGAAACCCTTGTTAGGTGCTCATGTTAAATGTAACACCCCGAGTTCCGGACCAGGTTCAAACCCGTATGTAGATCCGAACTCGAAGCATTACGGGTCGTAACGATACTTATGCATATATTTATTCTTGCTAATTTCCTTTTACACCAAACATAATTGAAGTTTTTATACATGAAATGAAGCATGTAAATACATTAAACATCTTTCAAAACATTTTCAACTAAACCTTTTTTTATTATTATTCAATTTACACTTCAAGCAATACATGAAAACACTGCAATCACTAAGCTACTCATTTCTAGCTTCCACTTCCAACTTCCATAAATCTGCAAGGAATGCCAATTGGGGTGCGATGAAAGCTCAATAGAATGCATTCCCTTTCTCAAAATACATGAAAACATGCCAACATCGAAAGAGAATATGTACAACAAGAGTATACAGTGCAACTTCAAGGGTTTAATTATATATATGTTTATCAACTAAAATCAGAATCTATCAAATCCTCTTAAATGCACGAGTATCCTCGGTTCGTGCCCTGCCTATCCGTGTATCCTCGGCACGGGACCGCCAACCTCACTTCCACGAGTATCCTTGGGTCGTGCCCCACCTAACCGTATATCCTCTGTACGGGAACCACCATTCAAACAAGCATATCCATTCATTTATAAATTCACATTATTGTTGCACGAGTATCCTGGAGTCGTGCCCTACCTATCCGTATATCCTCGGTACGGGCATCACCGTCCAAACAATCATATCCTATTATTTGTAAAATGATTTTTATCATACAATATACATCTTGATATTCCAAAACCACTTCATCAACAAGTTATAAGTTTACAATCCAACTAACGATGTAATACTTTTAAGCATTTTTTTTTGAAGCACGAAATTTATTAAAAGAAATTAGTTTACTTTTAAGCATTTAAGCAAACACAGTAACTTCAGAATTTTATTTTATAGGTTTCATAATGATAACTTAATCTGATTGTCTTCAAACTTTAGATGAACATTCCTGACATATTTATCTATAATTTATCCAAATATCACAGAAAATTAACGGTTTAAACAAAAGATATTATTTTTACAAAATGAACCTAAAAACTAGGCAAATTACATGTTATTACCAAACAATTCATGATAAATTCATAATAACCTGAAATTAAGCAAATCCAAAGCACAAAGAAAGATATCATACATGGATACAACTTTTGTCAAGATTACAAATCATCATAAAATTATTAAGATTTCCTTCTTACACAAAAGCCATTGCTAAGCCAAATTGTCCAGAATTTCAGAAACAATCATCCAAATTGAATCAAACATTCAACGGTGAATTTACGGTGGATTATTCTCAAATTTTAACAAATGATACCCAATCATGTTATCTATTAATATAACAAGCCCGGTTATCAATCAAATACAGTTATTTATGTGAATAAATTTCTGAAACATAATACAAAATCATACGAGAAAACACATAAATAAAACACCAAAAGAGAAAGGGTCTAGCATTATACCTTAATTTCATTAAGCCTCTACTGATTTTCTTATTCTTTCTTCTCCAAAAATCTGTAACTCCATCTTCCTCTGCTAGCTTTCTCTCTAACTTATCTTTGTTACTCCTATTTTTCTCTCCCTCTTTCATTTATAAAGCATACACTAACTCCCATACTAATAATAATATAGTATTTTCCATTTTTCTTTTTATTTGTCTTTTCATATTTTATTAATCAAAATGTTGATTTTATTATTTAGTAGTTATTCTACCGCCTTTCTAGTTCAAATATCCCAACTAGGCTAAGGCAAGGAAAACAACCTAAACCACATGGTTAGCTAATTTGGGTATAACCCGAACCAAAGCCGTAACTAAAAATACCGGGTATTACATTAAAATTTGGGTATGTATTGAAATTACATAGAAGAATATCCACTATGGTTGGGGTACCAGAAACGTGTATAATTGATAGTTCATGGCGAATATGCTTTGAGAACTAATAAGCAATATCGTTTTTATTTAAACACTTAAGACTTGAATCATGATGCACATACACAAAGTGTTTTAGTAATCAAAGATGTTTTGGAGGTGTATATGAGAGTCATAGCAACGACAAAAGTATTTTAGAAAATAGTCCAAATGTACCTGCTTTAGTACGTACTAGGAAAATATGCGAAAGGGTACGTGTACCCATGAACCAGTTCGTGAGTTTAGATTTCCAAGGTACGCATACCCGATATGCGTACTCTAAGGAAATTCACGAAGTCATTCCCTTGAGGTATCGTACCCTTTACACGAACTCAGAACTATGCATAACAGATAAGAATACCTACCCCTATTCCAGAACTCAAATGACAATGGTTTGTGTACCTTCATGTGTCCAGAATTTCAGTAGTTCTGAAAACTCTTTTTAATCGACTTGAAACTTTCCCTATTTCCATAGATGATGAACACCATTCCTTGGGCAATTTCCAGATGATTAACTTGAATCAAAATATTTGATAAACTACAAATTGTTCTTACTTAACTAAGTTTTCCAAGTATATGAAAAACTATTGGTTAAATCATATTTCGAGATGTTTAACAAGACAAGATTGACTCAAAATTTCTTCTTTACAATATATACAAAAAGTCATACGACGTACATAGTCTCATGTAGAATGGTTTACTCTTCACATATTCTTTGTTGATGAAGTTCTCCAAGTGTCTTCCTTTGATCTTCAGTCTTCAATTACCAAAACTCTAACCTAGTCCGAGATATGACTTAAGTACACTAGAAATCAAGTTGTAGTTTTGTGCATCTAACATTAAGAACAAACTTGAAATAAACTCGCGGGTTCGACTGAGCAATGCTCTAACATTTACAAGCACGCAAATAATATCATTATAAAAGAGAAGGGGAAAAACAAAACAACAACAAAACATTAAAGAAAAGCGATAAAAGTAAATTCTATCATTGTGAACCTACTTGAAAGCAAGAAATGGAGAGAAATCTGCTCATATCCAATTCTAATGAGACTAAATCTAACCAGGAAAAGGGATGTAGGCTTTTTTTTTTGGGTTAGAAAGGGAGGAGAAAATGAAGAGAGAGAAGTGTAAGTAAGGTAATATTAAATAAATAAAGGTTTTAGATAGGCTCCACCCACACTTGGGTCCCAATCGAGTTGCTCAAAGATATAATGAAAGAATATTTGGTTCAATGTAAGGTTCTTATCCGGTTTAAGGACCTCTAGGTCCTCCCAGATACTATTGGACCTGGAACCAGACCATATTTATTAAAGTCGGTCCAGATCCTAGTGGTCCAGGGTATGGTTCCTAAATTTTCGGATGCAAAATTAGACCCGTTAAAAATCCCCAGTACCTATTGGGTATTGAAAACTATCAATTTTTTTCTTAAAATTTTGTTATCTTCTTCACTTTTATCTCTATATTGGTAATTCTAAACAAATCCTTTCAATAATAGAATAAAAGGTTACCCGACTCCCGCGAGTACCTGTCAGGAACATCCGGTTACACCCAATAAAATTCAGGTCCAAATTAGGTTCACCAATTGGGTATCTAAATAGGTTAATGGTCCAATTGTAGAACCCAGAACTCAACTAAGTTTGGTTTGGTTCCGGGTAATTGGGTTACCCATTGACAGCGTATTCGCCTGGGTTGCACAGATGTGGACACAACACGACGCGGACACTACAAAATTCTCAAAAAACTAGGATGCGGACACGTATATACATATTTTATTTATATATTATTTATATATAAATCATGTATTTATACAGCAAAGTCGAGTGTTTCGATCCTGAAAATTAGAAAATGATGCTATATTAAGTTATTCAAGCAATCAGTCACTATTAAACACATGACACAATCAAAATGCATTTTTAGAACAACACATGCCTAACCAAGGGTATACATAATGTCATTTCCAATTACAAAACCCTTATGAAGACCTAACTGTCCCATTTATTCTCTCTATCTTCTTATTCTCGCCTTCTTTTCTTCAATTTCCTTCACCGTCGAGTTGTTTCGCTTCGTCTTCTACTAACACTAAATCCACATCTACCTGGTTATCTCTTATTTTCCGTATTCTTTAACGTTTCTCCTCTACTAGTACTGCCTATGTTGTGATAGCATGATAAAATATTATTCCAAGACTATACCTTTGTATCCAGATGCATGTAGAATAAATGTTGGTGATACTGACGAAAGATTAGTGTGTATGAACAATGTAGTTAATATCGGATATCGGTTCATCTCGGCCGGGACCGATACACTGGTACGATTTTATATCGGGGATATTATCGCTGAAATATCGGTATAATATCGGTTCTAGATTTAGAGATTATAATTTTATATTAAACATTTTCTCCACACATTTTCGGATAAGATATAATAGATAACATCAATTTTATCAAAAAAACAAAAGAGTAACTTTAGTAACTTGCTTCGAGAGCTACATGCACCTCTACTACCACCTGGAAGACTTTCTTCGCCAAAATTACCCTTAAACTTTATAGAAAACGACCAATACCGTCTCACATCGGGAAATGTAGGAAAATTTCGTATCGACCGATACGGCCGATATTCGACCGATACGGCCGATATTATCGGGAGAATATCGTATCCCCGATATCCTTCTTATCGTATCGTTCTGGGCCGATATCCGAAATATCCCCGATATATCGACCGATACGACCGATATTGACTACATTGTGTATAAATACACAGGCACGATTAAAAAAATTCAACATCCGTACAACCCATCCGCTCATATTTTTCTGGACCGCGAGAGTCCACTTTTTAAGATTAGTGTGTAGCAACACGCGGACACGGCTCAAAAAATACAGCGTGCTTGCAGCCCATCCGCTCATACGTTTCTTGACCGCGAGAGTCCACTTTTTAACGGCGTTGTCTATAAATAAACAAAACTCATAAATAAAGCCAACTTTACCTTCAAGGCGGTGTCTATAAATATTATCCCTAATAACTTGCGCTTTTTTACTCTCCAAAAACGATGGAAAATTCAAAATCTCAACGATTTTCAACTCTTCTTGTCCCTGTAATTTTCTTGTTGCTGATTTCATACTCTATCATTGTCTCTGCTGCCGATGATCTCTCAATTGGTATGTCCTTCATCCCTCTTTATCTTTTTGTTTTGAAAATTGCTTGAAAAATCCTGAAACTAGGGTTTCTAGGGTTGTCGTCTTTCACTTTAGTTATGTTAGGAAATGTTAAAAAACCCCTTTTCGCTCAGAAATTGGGACATCCTATGAGGTATTAACTAGCCAATGTTTGTGCATTCATTGAATAATACCTAAAAAAGGTGATGTAGCAGCACAAACTTAACTGAAGTACTTAGGATTAGATTTGAACATTCGAAAATGTAGTTTGCGCGAAGGTATGATATAGCGTATGAACTATTAATTGTCTGTCATTTGTATGTTTAAGTTATGCGTGATTCTGCAAGAAGGCTTTTCTCGTGAACCTGAGTATCATGATATGTCGAAAATGGATAACACTGATTAATGATGATATAATACTATAAAATCTATATGCAACTCACTTGACTGAAATTTTTTAATGTTCAATCGTATGGGAAGAGGAAAAGTTTTATTTTTCATTGCTTTAAGATGATTGTTACATAAAACTAATATTCGTCGAAGCACGAGCTTTGTGAACATGTCATTGATATTCACTGAAATACCTTTTGATTTCGCAGATGTTGCTCAACCCACTACATTGAAGCTGTCATCTGGCTTGACTTTGGAAAAGTCTCCGGGTACAAAGCCTAGTATGGCCGTGGTTGGCGAGAGAGTTAATATTAGTGGTGTATCAAGGCTTAAAAATCTGAAAAAGTATGCTAATACAGTAAAAGTGAAAGTGATACTTGTGGATAGCTCTCGTCCAAATGCTATCGAAGTCTGCTTTCATAGGTAAGTCAATATGCTGTTGCTAAATTATCCACACAAAATCATTAATTCATTGTTGACAAGTGGGTGTTTCGGTATTACCTGTCGTGAAGTAAAGTTTTGCCCTATACGTTAATAAGTTGATTGAGGGCACAAGTCCTGTCAAAAGAAATCCTTTACGCTTCTAGGGCAAGGCATTTTGCGGTTCCTTTATTTTTGCAGTCCATCAGAGTATTTCTGTTCGGTAGCAACTCAAATAAATTAGAAATTTTGTTGGCCATCGTTCTATTTCTAATGTTGGTGCAAATTCCAAAGTTTTCAGTTGGCTAGATAGTAAACTAGTAATATTGATACAATTTTGTTTCTTTTGCAGCAATACATCACTGGGAGTAGGCATGTGCAATCGTAGTCATTGGGAGAAGCTTGTAAAGGGTGTATGGATCAGATCCATGTCACCTTATGATAACAAACTTTTAGATATACGGATGCCTGGAAAATCCCTTGCAAATGTTGAGGTGTCAGTGGAAGAAGGTGGGTTTTTGTAATTTGCATCTAGTGATCCCTTGGTTCGGTTCTTATTATTAGTCTCTATTTTCTTTTTCACTTGTAAACATTTAAACTATATAAATGGTCATGTTTTCTGCAGAGTTCTTTCTGTATCGTATTATATTTCTGGTGCTGGGTTTAATCTTGCTGACACTAGCACCAACTCTGAGCCAATCTCTTACTTTTTACTATGGCGGGGCAATGACTATGGGCATCATCCTTGTAGTGTTAATGGTCCTTTTTCAGGTTAGCATACCCTCAAGTTTCTATTTGACTATTACCCAGTGTCCCACTCCTATTATTTAAATAGAAGACTGATATATGTACTTGATCAAGCATGATTGTGGTACAGTCATAACTGATATATGTACTTGATTAAGCATGATATATGTACTCCTGAACCCTGAACTATTACCCGATGATATTCAGCTTATGATTTTTTCTGAACATCCCATCATTTGGTTGCAAAAATGTCTTTTCTGAACATCCGAAATTACTTGTAGTTGAATTATGTTGCACCCAGTGATTTTCATGTACCTGTAATCCATGACAGATATTGGTATTATTACTTTCCGCATTATTCTAGACATACTAAGATGGGTCACTGACAGGGGATGAGGCTGCTTCCGAGTGGTCGAAAGAGTTCGTTCGCGATATTTGTATACTCATGTCTGGTAAGTATCCAAATTTTTCAGTTACAAGATGGAAAATTGAAAATCCTGACAGGGGACATTGTTTAGTGACTATAGTTTAATTTTTTTATGTACCACTTTTGCATCTCCAGGTAGGAATGGGATCTATGCTTCTTGGTTACTTACCTGGGGTATTAAAGTCGGTGCTTGTGGAGATTGGGGTCAGCGAAGATATGTACAATCCTGTATGTAAGTTTTTCTCTGCTTTATGTTATTACTTTACTTTGTGTCTATGTGCTCATTGGAAATTTGTTATCTCATTGTCATGGTTCATCTTGGAATTGGACAATAGAGTGCAGTTATAACCTGCCTTGTAATGCTAGAAAAAATAGCGAATAATGCACTGAATGGATCTTCCTAGTAGTCTGTCACAATGGTGGTGTTTATGCCTAAGCTTCTTTATATTGTGTTCTGTTCATTCTAGACCTGTTTCTGGTTTTTGGTAGTTTTCTATTGAATTTTTTCTATAATAAAACATCGTCCCACTTGGATCTGAATACATCTTAAATACTGTCAATGAGTTTTGAGGACCCTGTTATTCCCCACTATCATGTCCACGTAGAATTGTATAGCCTAATGTTGCTGTTTTTTGGAAGGAGCAGCGTTATACAACAGTAACAGAGTAGTCCTCCTTTATGTGGTACCTGGTCGCAAAGTTGGCGGGTGACCTACTGAGTGAAGAAAAGAGGAATTAACATTGTACTAGGGGACTTTTTACGTCCTAGATTATGTTTTTTTGTTAGCTTCTGAACTTCTCTTCACTTGTGCACTCTTTTATTTTTAATTTTTTTTCTTCCAGTTTTTCCATAGAATAGGGGATTCTTGTAACCCCTGAAAAATGAAAAAGAGTTGCTGATTACTTCTGATATGGATGGAATGAACATGTGGAATGCTAAGTAGAATTAGTATACAAATGTGGATAAAATAGCTAATATTAGCTATTGATTGTGATCCACCATCTAAGTAACACATAATAATGGCTTTCCTCGTTTCCAATTATATTGCAGTTGGGGACGGTCCTGTTGGTTTGTCTTCTGCTTGCTGGAGCTTGGTTGGGTTTTTGGGTGGTCCGTAAACTTGTTCTAACAGAAGAAGGATCCATTGATTCAAGTGTAGCTGTTTTCGTTGCTTGGGCAATTCGCCTAGTATCAGCTGTCATGATTAGTCAGGTGGTCATCTTTTTACTTTTTACTTTTAGATTTTTTTTTTTATCAATATTTGCTTTTGACTTGCACTGTAAATTGATTCTTTAGTTATGTATTAGATCTTTAAATTGATTTCTAATCTGACAATTATTAACTTACAAGTTTTTCATATGTTTAGAGTTCAATGGATCTTTTACTGGCTGCAGAGGCCTGTATCTCTTGGATGTTAATTTCATTTATACTTGGGAAGATTGCCACATTGAGATCCTTGCAGCGCATGCTTAAGTGAGTGCTTCGAATAACTCTGAATATCTTTATCTTATAGGTTTGACAATTTTCATATCTTTTGTCTGATAATCCTGTCACAAATTTGATAGTTTGTTTTTAAGGGGCCGAACTTAGAAATTCTTCGTGGTATTTTCCTTATTTTAGATACGTGCCTTATTCTTTTCCTTGCTTCCAGTGAGTATCTTTATCTTATAGGTTTGACAATTTTCATATCTTTTGTCTGATAATCCTGTCACAAATTTGATAGTTTTTAAGGGGCTGAACTTAGAAATTCTTTGTGGTATTTGCCTTATTTTAGATACGTGCCTTATTCTTTTCCTTGCTTCGAGGTTTATAAAAAAACGTTTGAAATGGGCTTCTCTTCTTTAATATTCTTGTCGTAATCTGCATTTGTGCTTCATTCCGTTTTCTTAGTTTTTTCTTCTGTTGCCAATTTTTGATGTGATATTCACTTTCTATTTACAGGCATCTGTTTAGAACAGCTAAGAGCAATCACAAAAGATACCAGATTCAGGATTATTCAGCTTCTGAAGATTATCACGAGAAATCAGAAGATCATACATCACGCAGGCGTCGAACTTCATTGAATCTCTCCCCCAGTTCCCCGGCTGCAGGTTTGCACATTTTTGCATAATCTTGTTGCTCATCATTGTTATATCTGAATCCTAATGTTATCTCTCTGTTTAATCTAGTTAACCAGACACGTATTACGAAGACACCGCAGTCTTCTCAGCTATCAGACTCAGGAACGTATTTCTCAACCTTCCATAGAGTACCTGACAGGAAAAAGTTCTCAAAGGAAGAATATGAAAGGTTCACTAAAGATTCCACGAGAAAAGCTTTGGAAAGTTTAGTAGCTTCCCCTGATTTCAGCGAATGGGCTGTTGCTAATGCCGAGCGAATCACCCTGACTCCCACCAAAGACCAAGCTGGTAGTTCAGAGCGACGTCCAAGGTGGCTAGGATTGTTTTAAAGCACACGTGGCTTGTGTAAATTTTCAGCTAGGGAGTACATATGATTATGTTTCATCAAAAAACTGAAAATTGCAAGCTGTAGAAGATTAGGTGCAATTTTCTTTTCTGTATTCGTAGTTTATTAAACATTATCAACAAATTTTTGTACAATATCACGTTTGTATAGACGCCAGAAAATTTCAGTTTTTATCATATACTGAAATTTTCCCATTGGAGTAGTAGAAAGTAAAAAGCAAACACATAAGTAACTTATTTCCCTTTATAAGACAAAAGCTTTCCTTCCCCCAATGGAAACAACTCCCAAGAAAGCCGAAAACGTACCCTTGGATACCTCTGTCAAAAAATCTCTGTAATAAAAAAAGATGGCGTTTGACTCCTTGATTAAAGAGTCATTAAACGGTCAGGATTTACCGAAAAGGATCATCTCGCGGTCGTTATCGTCCTGATTTCGTTTGACTTGAACGACTTGGAATGATAGGGGGCACACTTGAGTTTTACCGTATAATCCAATTAAAAATCTCTGTTTAGGAAACACTCTTCTCGAAGATCATTGATGTGTTTGAATGTTCTCAGAGGAATTCTATTCTCGGGTGATTTGAATAGAGATAAAAAGAACACGAAGAGAAGGATAAAGAATAAAAATCTCCAATCTTCTTCGTTGAATTTCTTGCGGTACACCAACGAGAATTCTCAACCAGGTTCTCTATATCCTTTTTGCTTCCGACGTTCTGTTTTCTTTTGTGTGTAATTTTAAGTTTCAATTTTTGTTCTAGACCCTCTCGAAAGTTTATCCTGAATCCTGATTGCTTTGTATGATCGATTTTTAGGTTGATGTTGGACTCTCTCGAAACTATAGCATTCGAGGTTGATTTTACAGGTGTAAACCCTAATACTGGATACCTTGATTGATTATTTTGTTCAATGTAATTTACTGTTTTTTATCACCCAAGTTTCAGAATTCCATTAGTTACACAATAATTAATTATTTATGTCTTGAGTTTTGGGTTTAATGTGTATCACCCAAATCAACGTGATAAACCCTTATTTTTGGTTTTTCTGTAGATTTTGTAGTGCAGATGAAACAATGTAATACAGAAGTCATGGGAGATAGTGGTAGCTGCACTTCAAAGCCTCTCATATTCTTTGAATTGATGAAGGTCAGTCTCTTATAAGCTGTAATCAAATCTTGAGTTGTAGCAGGACGTCCTGTTTGTTGATTTGACAGGTAATATATCCCTGCTTAGAATTTGAAAGAAACTTCTTGATTTTTCTCTTTGTATCTTCCAGTCGTTTGTAGGGTTTCAATACATTGTTGGGATCTCATGATTCTTTTGAATGAGAATGCGCCTATAGAAAAAAAATGATGTAATCAATACTATTACCTGTAAGATTTGTTTTTCACCAAAACAAAACTATAATTATGTACTAATCTATGTATTCTGGCAAGAATACTACCCAAAAAAAAATCTTTTTCGTTTGATCTTCTTCTTCTTCTCAGTCTATTGACGCACAACGTTCCTCGGATAATTAACCTACAACATTAGGTTTTAAAAGGCATTCGTAATATGGAAATACTAGAAATTATGAAGAAATACTAGAAACTATGAAGATGAGGGTTGTTGTAATCGGAGGAGGAGCTGAGTAAAGTTCCATCGACATTATTGGCAATTGATTTCAAAGAGAAAGATCCCCTTTGAATCAACTTTCTATTAAAGAGGCATGTATGAACTGATACAATCTTTATTACATTCTTGCGCACCAAACAATATAGCATTTCTATTTTAAATGTCTAGAGTACCCGTAGTTCAACACGTGGGAGAAACTATGTTTTGTTTATTTATATTTTTTGGTTTAATGATAAGAAAGTATCTTTTGCTGAGACGTTGCTACGGATTTGGTTCATGTTCTTATCATTTGTGTGATTCTATGTTTCGCAGTTCAGGGCTGTTACTCAGTTTTTGCCGGTGTAATCTTTACCCTGGGTACTGCTGCTAATAATCCTCCCTTCTATGTTTTTCTTGGACATTATAGAGTTGGCAGTAGTTACCAGGGGAAGTTGAACCAATGGAAAAATTGTGTTTGGGATAGATGTGATGGTGACTACAAAATTTTAGGTTTCGTTAAGGCAGACTTGGAAGGTGAGGCTCAAGGCACTATGTGATTCTGGAAACTCCGGTGTTGGATGTGACTGCCGCTATATGTGAGTTTCATGTATTACATTGCTTCTTGGTTACTCATGTTAGCTGAATAACAAGTCCCAGAGCCTCCTGCTGAAATGTTTGTCTACCAGGTTTGCCACTTTAGATCTATGTATGGTATGTTCTTATGGGAATTAATTATTAAGGAAATTCTTTTTTGTGTAATTGATGTTAATCGATTAAGGAGGGTTTGTTTTTGTTGGATTGGTTTTGGTTTGGTTGCTGGCTATTGGTAACAAGTTTTCCTTTGGCAAACAACTTTGGATTCTTCGTGTAAGATTAATCTATTTATTTATCGTATTACCTTTGAGGCTTTGTCTATTGCTGACACCATGTATGCTCTCTCAATGCGAGTCTTTTGGTGTTTTCTCTTAATACCTGAAATTACTGATCTTTTTAGTTATATCACTATGTAGTAAGATTGTCGGTACTAGAGCTACATTAGTGGAGGGAGTCATGACCATTCGGTTTTGGTGGTTTCTTTACGTAACTATGAACATTTTGGTTGATGCCTTACGGAGTGGTAGATGGGATTTGAGTTTACCTGGAAAGAGATTTATTAGCGAATCATTCCTTACTCAGTTTGAGCCTTTACTCGATTAGTTGTTAATTATCTACAAGGGTCATAAATATAACCTTGATCTCTTACATTTTCATATTATATACCCTCGCGTCTCATCATTTTTCATGGGAATCCGATATAGCTATAGCGTACTGAGTACTGAGCATGAAGATTACTGGTTTTCTTAAATTTATTATTTACAATCTTGGAAATTTGGTAGTAGTTATTCTTATGTAAGAAGAGCTTTGCCTTTTATGATCCCGAGTAGCTAATAATTGTGGCTCATATCCTTGCACGTTTTGCACCAATTGATTTGTTTCCTCTTAATTAGATTATGTAAGAAACTATATGACTCTCATATGAGATTTGCTATGCGAGAAGTCCAACAGTAGACCTACAACATTATATGGTGCAAGATAAAATGTTGCTTAAGCATCGCTGTGATTCAGAAGCATGCGAGTTTGTGTTACGGGCAGAGTCTCCGGCTTTTAATGCAGTTGTTGTTACGTTGAAGAGATCGAATGTCAAAAATCTCTTTATGCCACCTACAACAGTTACAAAGATCTATCCAAAGCATGGATGCAGCAACGTCCATAGCAGCGATCACAACTTCAATTAAGCAACTAGCACCAACACCAGCAAGTGCTCCATCTAGAATTCCCAAACCTACGCGAGATGGTTGATATTAATACCATTTTCAGTTTTATTTGTGTAACTGATATAATTTGTCTACTCTTCTTACTTTTATTTTTGTTGCCATGTTACAAAAGCAGTTACACTCCAAGCAAGTTAGAGAGAAATTCGGATAAGAACCCTCAACAACGCACTTATCTTTTGGAATCTTGAAGGTAAGTGCAAGTTTGCTGCAGTATGTTGTTAATACTGGGTGTATTTTTTCCATTTTGTTCATAAAACTGCTATTGCTAGCAGTCTGATGTAGTCTTTTTTCCAGATGAACTGCTCAGGCTTCACATGCCTGATTCGCATGTATACATGCTCAGGCTTCTGCTTCATAATATATCAATGAGATAGTCAATCAAGTGCTACCTTTGCAAAACATTAGTAATGAAACCCTCAAAATCACTTTCAAGCAGGACCTGAGACGAACAACTTTCCTCCCATCACATCAACTGAAAGTGTCGGTCGAGGAGGTACAAAATATCGTAAATAATTCGTATAAAAATACTGATAGTTTTTATTCTTAAACTAATTCCCATTTGGCTCACCAGTTCATACCTGCATTTGCATGGTAAGTACTTTTGTATTGAATTGTGTTCTATATCACTTTGCTTTATGCATGAGCTGTAGGAAGTAGCTAACTACAATATATGTGAGCTCGGACAGATTTATTGGTTTGTTGGTCTTTGCGTCTAAATATATCCAGGTAAGAATGTGTATTAGAAGTATGGATTCATTTTCTGCCATTTTCAAAGCTCCATAATCCTAAAAACAGGAAACATAGCATTCTACAGAACTCTTAATGCTTAGATTAAGCTCATTATTTCATGTTCATTAGTTGAGAAACAAAACTTTATTCCATCTTCCAAATCCTGTTTCAAAAATAGTTTTTTTTTAGAACATGACTTTTTTAATTTTCAGAGTTTTCAAATCCTGTAGAAATATTTATTTGAAATCCGGTACAAGATTCTGAAAGTACAAAATCTTACCACCAATTTACTTCATCTTATGCCTCCCAAGTTGACAGAAAGCCAAGCCCTCCTTTACAAAGGAAGCAGAAGATAACAAGGTTGTCTTTACAGAATTTGAGGTGTTTGTTTGGGGTCTTTAATTTGATGAAGGTAACTCTAATTGTTTCATCTTTGCTAGACTTTTCAGTATTGGAAATTTGTGATGTCCGATTGTTGGTCTTTTCTGCTTGATTTCTTAAGTTGTGTGTATCACTCATTTATGAAATATAAAGTATTGTAGGGTTATGATGGCTGCAATATTTTTTACGTGATGGATTTTTGTTGCTAGATGCTTCACAGTAAATTTTCAGAAATTCCTAAGATTATATAATTCAACAGATTATAATTCAATAAATTATAATTTTCAGAAATCTTACAACAAGTTGTTAAAAACTACTGTATAATTTCTCAAGGATCAACAATGGTACCCGTATGTTTGTCAAGTACGGTTGCATGGGTTACTCTAGCAAAAGTCAGATAATCTTCATATTACACATTTATTTTCCTTTACAATCAATTTTTAAGTTACTTGATGCATAATCGAACTTCAATCATTACAGTCTATCCACTGCTTTCTAAGGTTCAATAAATTTTAGTAACATCTTCCTTGCCAAGTTCTCATAGTTAACAGCTACTTCCTTTATATATACAAACTGAAGCATTTTTTAGGTTGTTGTATATTGAGTATTCCAAGGTGTAATTTCTGTTTGATTTCTAAAATATATTACTAATACGCAACAGTGTTTCTTACTTTTATCTTTTTTCCGATGTTTAATCTCTAGGTGTTAACATTATCAAGGGGGAAGATGTTATGTTCAAATTTAGGTTCAATACTGATCCTTATTCATTTCTTTCATTTATTTTCGAAATAGACAAGTGCGCCGAGTGGGCTGCAGATAGAAGCAATGGCAACTCGGATTCTGAAAGTTAGTCTAATTCTTATGTTGGTTTCGGCCTTGGTAAGATTGTGTCTAAAAGATCTTTTAATATTACATTTGCTTGATTTAAATAGATGTTACTGTGTAATTAGAAGTGGGATACCGTTTCTTTGAAGATTTTGAAAGTTCTGTTGTTGTCGTCGTCGTTGATAAGGCCTCATTTTTGGGTTATATATATTTTCAAAGCATGACTTTTCAGTTCCTTCTATCGATGCTTTTCGAATGATACTGAAAATATCAAATGAAGGCTTCTTTTTTCTGACTTTGGTCATTGCAGGTCTTTATGAAGGGTGTGCAGAAAATTTGTTAGATTCTTGAACAAAAATTTCCCCCTAATGTTAATGATTTATGTGCAAACATATTCCTGCAAATCCACCTGTTCAATTTAGTTAACTGTATTATTGAATATAATTTATAATTGGATATTTTTATCTTAACGCAGGTCCAGTAACAAGCAGAGAATATTGCTACCTTGATAGTGACAACCAGTATCCAATGCTCATAAGTCTTACTAGATCAGCCTCTTTGCTAAGTTGGTTGAGAATAGGAACCTTGAGTACTTGATCACCAACATTGGCTTGGGGGTGGTGTTGCTGCCGTTGTTGTCTCTGCTTCATCAGGCACTGCTGCTGCACCGACACCCAAGGAGAAGGTAAGAATTGTGTGTTTTTAAACATTTTTTTCCCATACTGCGTTCACTGACTTTATGTTTTAGAAGAGGCCAAGGAATTATTTGTATTACATACGTTTATAAACTTTGGTGGATGTAATTTTGTGTTTTCTTATAATGTGAATTGTTCTTATTATGTCTAGAATGATGACGCTTTCTAAAAGTTTTAGAAGCAACCTCTGGAACCACCGCCTGAACATGACCTTATCCATTCCATATGTGATCTAGAAGGGTAGGGCTCTTCCCATGGGTGTTGGATGACTGCAGGTGTTGACGTGGGTGATAGACGCCTCCACATAATAATTCCCAGGTTTTGGTGACAACTTGACTTTAACCTCTTATCACTTTCTGATTTGACTTGATTTATTGAAAATCATCCTCTTCAAGTAAGACAGGAGGGTAAGGCTCTTCCCACGAGTGTTGGATGACTGCAGGTGTTGACATGGGTGATACACGCCTCCACATAAAAATTCTCAGGTCTTGGTGAGTACTTGGTTTTACCCGCTTATATGTGTCACCTCCGCCAGACTTATTACTTTTTGATTTGACTTTATTTATCGAAAATCATCCTCACCGAATTAATCATATACAAACGCATCTTAACAGAGCTTTAGAGACTAGGGTCTGCAAACCTGGGTAGTAATTCAATAGTACTTCTAAGTGTAAGTGTTCCAGTTCAAATCCAAAGTTTTATATTTTACGTTTAATGGTTCTCCAATTAAGTAAATTCTTTTTCTCCGTCTTGCAAACTTCTGCTATTACATTACTCTAACTACCTCATTCGGCTCTTGGATAACAGTTTCCGCTTTCCGCTTTTTATAGGAGAAAGTGTTTAGTGTTTGTTACTAAAGAATATCAATTAGTTTTATTCACTTGGAATAAATATCCACAGTTCCCCAAGTGTTTACAGTATATGAAATTATGAGATTAATATCATAAAATAAGGTTTGAACTTTTTAAATACTTCATTATATTTGGTGGATTGTGTTTTTATGATACTTGCTGACACTTGATTGCTTATTGTGTTGATTGACTACTGATGTATTTATCTTTTTTGGTCTTATTAAAAATGCAAGGATATAGAAAAGGCGCAAAACTATTACTTTTTTTAGCATAACACGAAGATGATGAAGTTTATGATTCTTTACTTTTAGGCTTGATCACTGAAGATGAATGAATACAACTATTAGCTAAAGTGTGTTAGTATTTGTACGTCTAATTAGTTTCGCTTCTCTTGGAAGCATCTTCTATTAGAAATATAAATACTAACCCAACTTCTGTTAAAAGTCTTGAAAGAGCTTAGCACAAGTACTGCTATCCTCAGTGTTGATGCTGAATGACGGTGTTTCCTCCATGCCTATTGAGGTAAATTCAATACGTTCATCCATTTGTTATTTCAAACCAAGACCCAAAGTACACTTACGTCATAGTCAGTTGAAAATCAGTAGGCATGCAAGTTCCATCTGAAATCTTTGCGGCACAGTCCTAAGATGGGTTTCTTCTTATGAACACGACTAACAAAAAGTTGGGTTTGTCATTATGGTTTGTCTATAACTAATTCTCCTTCCCAGGGATTTTTCTCTCAATGCCCTTAAATTCTACTGCTCATTATCGTACGGCAGTAACAAGAACCTGGAGTAAGTTAGGTTGTTGTTGAGATTTCTTTTGTTGTTGTTAGAGCTTCAAGTAGTAGGAATTGAATGTCAATTTTATTTAATGGAAACAGAGAAACAAGCTTTGCTAGGGTTGTTAGGTCTTTATGGCAATATATTATTGTAGGATGAAAGGTGTTGTTTGTCATGTATATATTTTACTTTTTTTGCTTGGTTGTTCGAGTGACTTCGTCTCTCCTGCTGGGTGGATAAACAAAATTTCAATGTTAAATTATGAAAAAATATAAATGCCAAATTTATGAGATTGTATCATCCAGAATTATAGTCTAGTAATTCTGGATTGTATTGTCCAGAATTATCTAGCCAGTCTAATCTGAGAGGAGTCTCTTGACTTAGGTGCCGTGAAATTTGCCAAATTAGCAAGTCGATGAGCAATATATTGACATTTAGTTATAAAAATTCAAATCAATATCCTTAAAAAAAAAAACTCAATGTAAAATAATTTGGTGTTCTTTCATTATATATAATAATGTTCAACATATGCAAAGTGTGCAAAATGCTTAGCTTACATGTTATGATTATAAAAGATCGAAAAAAAAAACTTCAAGATTCTCACGTAGATAAAGGCGTCGAGAAACTCACATTAAAAACTATATCATTTATAAACTTGGAGCAAACACCGAGAATATATGTGCACACCGTGGACTGCCAAAAGTTTTAATGACTCACATGCAATTTTCTAATTCTTGCTTAGTCAAAACAAATATGAATGGTGGAACAGGTTGACAAATTTGTTTGAGCTAAATTTTTAAATGAGAAGAGTGACCTAACTATTTTTTCTAACACTAAGAAAATGATGTTACATGGTACATGTTGCTGCTTGAATTCAGAATCTCCCTGTATGAGAAAAGAAAAATGTATTGTAGGTCATCTAAAAATGCACACAAATAGTAGACAAAGGTGGATATTCAGTTTACCATCAACGTAACGATGAGAATAAATTGTCCATAATGAATGTAAGGGAAGATGTAAGAGAATTGACATCATCTTTAGGGGTTATTAGGTTATTGGAAAGGTGAGTGACATTTCAGATTCTCACACTAATATTACTTGATGCAATTCCTTTGAATATATTCACATATATTATTTTTTGAATATCTCTTGGGATGCAGAAAATGACCATAGATGGCTTTACTATCACAGTTCCTAACACCATGATAGCAAAATTGAATGATAATATTCAAACATAATAATGCGTCATTGTTGTTTACAGACCATACGACGATACCGAGAGTTTAAAGTTGAGAGTAAATTAAGTAAAAAATATAGAAGCCACATGTGAACTGTTATCAGAGACTGGCTTGGAGCTTAAATAAAGAGTTGGGTTTATTCAATAACAATGTTAGTTTTTAGAGAATTTTTTTACTAACTCAACGAATAACTTCTGTTATGTAAAAATAGATATAGTCTAGACAGGCATGTTAATGATATGAGTAAGAGACTAAATTAATCACTAAGGAAAATCATGTTAGAGGCAAATTAAGAATAAAATAAGAAAATGTTCTTTGATAAGTTATTTGTGTAATAGATTGATGTCACCAATTCTTTTGCTAAGTTCTTCTAGCAATAATTCGACCTAGCTAATTTGACCCGACAAACAAAACATAGGGGTTGCAGGTCCTGACCAAATTACAGGATCCTCCTGGGTTGTAGGTCCGGGTAATACCTATAAACGAGATGAGTTATTATCAGTTGTAAAAGAATTTATAAGTACTAACTAAAATTCTACATACTATGCATTTTTGACAACATTTCTTTAAACTGTTAATGAGCGTTGTTATTTCCCATTTTCAATTGATATTAGCACAATAACAAAAGTTAAGGCACAAGATTTAACTTTGATACATCTATCGACTGATTTTAACCGTGTTGCTAATTTCCTTTTATAAACTTATCTTTTATATACGTTTACCCATACATGCAAACCGTTTCTTTAAAATTATCTTTCATATGAAATCTTATTAGGAATTAGAGTCTTTGTATAAACTTGGAAACTATATATAGATAAAAATAAAATAAAAATATGTTTAAGGGTTAGTTTACAATGAAGTTTAAACAATGCGTATTAACAAGGCTAACCCAAACACTATAAATTTAGTCAGGAAAGTGATTAATTCCTAAATGGTTGGCAAAGTACTAAACAAGACTTAAGTGTTTAAGTTTATCCCTAAGTAGGTATCCATGATTAAAGTAGGCATTACTTACCAGTTACCATGTAATTATAAATAAATACCAGTTACCATATGGTTATCTCTAAGTAGTTATCCATGATTATGAGGTATTAATAAAGAAAGAAAAACCTCAAAATAGGGTTTTCTTATGCATTCAGTTGTTTCTTATTTCATTAGGGATATTGTTCTAGAAACATCAGTTTTGGTGGAACAGTTAAAGTCTAAAAATGGTGTTTTCCCTTAGTGACAGCGAACCTCACTTGTGACACCTGCACATATCTTTGTTATACCAAAAAATAGAAGAAATAGGAAAACATGGCTCTTCTTGGGTCGCTTATTTCAATTTCTTTATGGCTAAAAGAATTGCATGTTTGGGCAGAGAAACAATGAACAAAACCACTCATGGCCCATTATCAGTGAGGTGTTATCTTTTACCAATTCCAAGTGTTATTCAAAGGATGATCAGAAAAATGATTCACTTCTTAGTTCTTTTTTCAGGTTGATTTAACCCATCGAGACTTTAAAAGCTTGGGCCGGGGTTAATTGCCAAGTGAATTACCCGAGGAAAAGCTAAAGGTTTGGTGCACATATTGATATGTTCTCATAATGAATCACCTTAATTCTATTAGTAGATTATGCTAATGCTTTATCTTTACTTAGACATAATTGTAGGTTACTTCTCGAAGTTACTCCTCCTGACTCAAATAGGAAAATGCATTTTTAATGAAAACCTACTACATTGTTTCATTTCTATTTAACATCCCCATGCTAATGCACGAGTAAAGATGTCAATTAGATACGCCAATGAACAAACTCTTTCTCCTTACAAAACAAGTTGCTCAAGAAAAGCCAAACTTACCGTTATATCAAGTAAAGGCATTTTCATTTTTGTTAGTATAATTTTACAATTGTATGCTCTGAACAGGTCAATCCGAAAAAGGAAAAGGTATGACCTAAAAAAGATATTTTTTTACACCTTCATATAACCTACCATCGTATAAGATAGAGGCATTGTTTTCATTAATATAATTTTAATGTATGTTCTGGACAGGTTAATCCGAAAAAAAAGGATGATATAAAAAAGAGATTTGTTTGTACTTTCTAATAACATTCATTCTTATAGCATCTCCATAGTCCCACTGGAAGTGACTATTAGATTACAACTTCTAAGTTATTTTTTATGAAGGTTATCCTAATCTGCTGGATCTCTATACATTTACCATCAAAATTTTTTAATCTGTCAAGCTGAACCTGCTGGAGCTTCAAAATCATCTATGGAGGTTATTTGACAACAACCCTTGAGAAAAGTACAAAGTGGACCAAGGTCTAGAAGAAATGGCCATTGGAAGTTTAGTGTTTGGTTAGTGTTCTCTCCTACTCTTTTGTTCATCATTTTATTTGGTTCTTACTTCATTTTTTTCCTGCTTACATTTGATGCAAGGATTGTTGAAATTAGTTTATTTGGGTATCCCTTTTAACTTTTAAGTTAAAAGTTAACTCAGTTTTGAAGACTTTTTTTTGTTTTGGTTTGATCTGATTGGTTCGCTTGATCATAGATGGATTTGAAACTGCACATGTTGTAGCTCAGTGAGTCATATATACAAGTCATTAGTTGCTTTTGGACACACTCTTCTCTCAATGCAGATGCTTTCATCTAAAATGATTCACTCTACCTTAGTTAAGAATTTTTTTTTTTCAACTCAGAATAAGGAGAATAAGAATCAAACGCATTCATTCTTTTCGTGTACCTATATGATTTATATTGTTTGTTTAGCTCTAACTAACTGAGTTATTTTACAGCGACCATAATTGAAACATGTCCTATAAGAAATATCAACACGATAAAGGAGTGTCAGAGCCCTTTAAAATGACTTTTAACATGGATACTCTAAACCCCGCGGAACTTGAAACGATGATAACTTGATGTCTGCAATAGCATAATTAATATCAATGAGCTAATTAGATGCAGTACTAATATTTTGTTTCGGTTATTCGTAGCACGATGGTGAGGACTCTAGACTGATCTTTCATCAGTTACCATTATCATCCCTGCGTTTAAAGAAGAGATCAGCTGCTGCAGAGGACAGAAAAACAACAAGCAACTCAGAACCATCCATTACCAGTGGGACCTCAATATAAAGGGTGCAGTTTGGAAGAATTGCATCTTGGATTTATGGGTAAACTCTTAGTGGACAAGAGTGACAAAATTAAAATGAAGATCAGAGACAGCCTTTATATGTGACTGCAATATACAACCTCCATTCTTTATATTATTAGCTTTCTTTAGTGAATCTTAATGTGACTTTGTTCTTACCCGTTCAACCCCGTTAAGTAAACTCTCTTTACCTGAGTTTTTTTTTGATATTTTGATATGATTTCATATGCATTCTTGCTAAAAAGGAGTAAAATCTGCAGTATATTTTCAACTATAGGATTTTTAATACTATCTGAAATCTATACCTGTTGAGCTTCAAAGAAATATTAATAATATCCACGGTAAGCACATTGACCATAACTAAGGCTCAAAAGAATCACATTTTTGTACGTATTATAGGTTTTAACATTTTACTATAGCACCGGCTCTTGGTTGAGAACAAAAATGACTCTATAAGTCGCCGTCTTTATTTCTAGATAGACCAATCTATATTGGAAGCTTGGAGAAACATTCTTAAAAGTGACTATAATTCCTTTTTCCTCTTCGCAGTGCATTGCAAATATAGAGCGTCTGTGATCCTCGATATCAGTTTTACATAACGCTCCTAACCAATATACCAATGGACCTTCCTTGATATATCTTGGCCATAACTAAACTCTCAATTTAATTGCATTCCATTGTTTTTATTTCTTAAATCATGAGAATATTTCCTATTTAGTTCTTCATGGATGCGTCCTTTTTGTTTGCTACCTGTGTAAGTACTAATGGTGGCATCAAATTGAACTTCTGAGTCGATTCTTCTATAGATAGTAGAATTCATTATCATGGTACATTAATGATGAATTTATTCGGTAAATATATGGCAAGGTGCACTACTGTCACTGTAAACTTGGGATTATACTGTTGGGGTAATATGTGTGCATGAAGTAGAGGATCAGGTAAACTCTCTTTTTGCTATGCTTATGGATTTTTCGTGCTCAGGTATCATTATATTAAAACCCAATTACATTTATAAATGGTACTTGATATCTTAGCTCAAATGGAAGAGCACATGGTTCCCATGTAGTTGTGGGTTCGACTTCCGCAGATGGCGAGTCTGACTTCGTTCAAGCCTAAGTTTTTCCATCGGTAAGCATAGCTTAGTGAACTCTGTAAGTCTTAACATGTATTGTGCAATTGTTGAGCTCCCATTTTGTTTCCCAATTAATTGGTGATGCTCAAAAGTAAGTTTGAGCCAACAACAGAGAAATATTATTAGTACACCTTAGGGAATGTTTTGGGTGCTCAAATATACATGGTGTAGGTAGTTTATTGATATGGATGTCTACTGTGAATGGTGATGATGCTACAACTATTTTCATAAAAGTAAATTAATGAAACTATTAAACAACACATCTGTGTGTATTAGAAACTCCTCTATTTGCTGTCTTATCTCAAATGGCATAGCGCATGGTTTTCACCGATGTGGTTGTGGGTTCGACTCCCACAGATGGAATAGTTCATTCAGTAAGCCGAAACCTTTTATGCTTTAGATCCCGATACATAACAACGTGAAATTCAGTAAGTCAAAACCTTTTATGCTTAAGATCCCAATACGTAATACGAACATAAGTGTAAATGTATAAAACCTTTCATCTGTTTACATTTTTTTGTATCAAAATCAAATAATTACCAATGAAGTGATATTTTTTTTGATTACTGAACATAAGGCAATACTTTAATGGGTTAATGTCATTTCGAAGTACCAAACCCCAAGTTGGACGGAAAAAACTTGGACAAAAAGTACCAAAAATCAATTATTAATAAAGGAAATAGGTTCATGCAGATATATTTTTCTTAAAAAAGAGTTTCACTCAGATATATTTTTCCATCTTGCGTTCTTTCCCATATGCGATGTTTTGTTGTCCCTTTACGATGAGTTAGGTAAGGAAATAGGTTCACTCACATGTCTGAGTGTCATCTTGCATACTTACCGTTATATGATGTTTTGTAGTTTCATTATGGTGGGTTAGGTTGGGAACCAGAGATGAACCAATAAGATTTAAAAAAATTTACCATATCATGATTACCGAACATGAATTATTTTATAGTTTTTCGGTTTTTTCAATGCCTAAGTGAGTATTCTACTTAACAATAAAACCAAAAATTCTATTTTAATTAATCTATGGTTTTCGGGTTTGATTTTTTTCAAGAATTCTGGTATACGTTGGGAATTAGTTGAAAAATATCACCTATATAATATCTCATGCATAATCAAGAAATGTTACAAACGGATAATTGCATATGTTGGTATGACATACAAACGGTGAACCTGAGTTGGAATTTTTATTTTAAAGGTTAATTGATGATCCATTACTTGCAGTTGAAGAAATACTACCCATATAATATCTCATGCATAATCAAGAAATGTTACAAACGGATTATTGCATATGTTGGTATGCCATGTAAACGACGAACTTGAGTTGGAATTTTTATTTTAAAGGTTAATTGATGATCCATTACTTGCAGTTGATGATTTATTATGTGGTTCGTTGTGTTGCTCATTTTATTTTTGTTGTTATGGTTGCCATTACCTTTAAAATGTAGGTTCTGGCTATGGAAGACGGGGTCGATGCTTTGTTTCAAATCCCGATCCCCTGATGTCCCTAGGTATAGTTTGAGATATATAAATATTTGATGGAAGGAACATGTTTTAGTCATCACCTAGGTATCATTCTGATGATTACTGTGATTCCCACCCAGTTGGTCAAAAATTAGAGAGAAACTTCTACGCTATCTATATTGTTTTGGGGGTTTTGATTTAAGATTTGTGCTCTTTGGTCGAAAGGAGATCATTCGATGAAATAAATCTAGGAATGAAATGTATTTGGTAGAGTTTTTACATAGATTCAATTCCAAAAAGGTTAATTACTTCAAGCAGATTTATCTAATATTTGAGTTAATCTGAAAAACTACAAACAGCCAAACAAGTTGATATATTTGTTGGTGTTCAATTTATCGATAAGCATGTCAACTCATTTCTATTTCTAATTTGGGTTTGTTTTGTTGTGTGGATTGTAGCAAGCTATTAAGGTTGTCAATTGCACAAGTTTTGACTGTGATTTCTCAGAAACAAAAATCTTCCCTGAGGGATTCTTACAACGACGAGATTTCTACCTTGATCAGTTAACTTTGACTTGCAGATTGGACATAAAGTGGCTTGATTAGTTGTTGTAAGATGCATAGGTTTAACTTCAGTGGTGGTCTGAATTGGTAATTCCATTTGGTTTATTGTAATACATAATATCAAGCTCACCAGACATTTCAGTGTTGTACTTCTAGAAGTTTACCCTCGGGGTTCTCTTATTATTGGCTTTATTTATTGTCAGCAACCAAAAAATGTCATGAAAATCCTTATATTGGAAGGTTATCTTCACAAAACCAGAGGTTGGAGATGCATGTTAAATTATGAACCCTTATATTGGATAACCATAAACATGTAACCAAATACCAA
Source organism: Papaver somniferum (assembly GCF_003573695.1). Taxonomy (NCBI): domain Eukaryota; kingdom Viridiplantae; phylum Streptophyta; class Magnoliopsida; order Ranunculales; family Papaveraceae; genus Papaver; species Papaver somniferum. Next base: position 50,272,957 of record NC_039358.1, on the reverse strand, counting down.
AACCAGAGGTTGGAGATAAAGATAACCGTGACTACGGCCCTGGCTCTACCTTTTGTTTTCTATATTGCTAATATCTAATTCACTTTTAGATGTAGACAATAGTTTACGCTATTGTGGCCAATTTTCCTTGGAAAGAGAAGATTCTAAAAAATCACAGATGTTCATAGCTAAAAATAAAATAAAAATAGACAAATAATTTAATTGATAAAACTTATATTGAATAACCATGGATAAATAAGATATACAATGACGAAAGATTGAGCAAACGACATACGCATGGTGATGCCTAGAGACATAAAAAAAAGGCAATCATTGCTGAAAAAAAAAGGTAATGAAACTCTGTAAAGGATCAAGAGATCTGACAGTAATGCTGGAAAAGAACAAGAACCCATTAGACAACAAGGGAAAGAACAATCAATTCTTAAGGGATTCTTATGTGTCCTTCATCAAGAGGCAAAATATTCTGATAGCAAAAACAAACTGGAGAAGTTCTCAGAGTATCAACATCATCAACAAAAAATTATCGATTTAAACCTTTTGAGTCATTAGAATCTAAAAAAGAAATGTTCAAACATGAATTTGAAACGAAAAAGTGTATGGAAGATTATAGGATAGGTTTAGCTATCCAGAAAGGAGTGGAGCGCAGATTGTTGCTAGGCTCCCAACCCTTTCAAATAATTCGGTGTAATTTGCTTTGTTTAAATAGTTATGTATTAAAAAAAAGTATAATTAAACAATATAAAAATTGAAGAAAGTTTAGAATGGTATTATATTTTTTATGTTGCATGATTTTGATCATCGCAACATTGACATCTTATTATAACATGATACAAAGTACAAGGTGTTTGACAGCATCAAGATACTGGAGGATTGTTTGAAGAATGAAGATCACATTGAATATGGGGAAGATAACCCAAATTTGACAAGAACATGATTACATTTTTAAGAGGTTGGGTCATAGAAAAGGTGTTTAAACAAAGAGCATGCATCAGTCTTTTTCTACAAAGTGGGTTTAAACAAAAAGTTTACAAATACATGATCCATGAAAATATGGTTAAGTTAAAATCAAAACAAAAACACATGTTACATCGATTCAAAACAATGTCTAAAAAGGATATACAGTTCCTGATTGGACTCGGAAAAGAATTCGGCTATACAAGAATAATGAAATGTCCAAAGAGAGAAGCTTGGAGTTCAAAGACGGGTCAAAAACATATTCATTCACTTTTTGGAGTAGATTTTAATGGATCTAAATTCTTTTACTATTTTAGCCAATTTACATTCTTGACTAGGTGTGTATAACTCCAGTTTATATTCTTAACCGTATCATATTCATGGGGCCCCAGGTTTTGGCCATGTCAAAGACATTAACAACTGCTTAAACAACTTCAATAGATTTTGCATTATTTACCTCATTATTTACCTTTATTATTGTTGTGGTAATTTAAATTCTTATCCATATCATATTGTTTTCTCTTCAGAATAGATCTTTTGGAATTCTTTGTTAAAATTTACAATTTTTGCTTTAAAATTCTTAAAAATAAAAATTTCTTCTTTATAATATATGAAAGAAAATACTGGAATTGTTCATTTCAAGTAAATAATTCAATTTTTGTTCAAACCACCGTTCAGCTTAATTTTGTTAGATAAAAATGCTCAACACTATCCAGTTCAAGTCACCTGATGCTTTGACTTCCATATATGACAGGTGAGGTTCACTTTTAATCAATGACCACCATTTAGTTATCCTGGAACCAATAAACCAACAACACAAAGAAAATTTTTAGGAAATCATTAACGATGATACCTAGATGACATAAACCAGAAAATATCAACTGAAACACCTGGATAACCATCATATTATTGATATTTTGAAATATTTTTACGGAACTATCAAGATAAAAATCATAAGTCCAATATCGAAAACTACATGACGCTTGACACTAATCAGAGGTTGAGCCGGGGCCGTAAGGCCCTGATGATACCTAGTAATTAAATAAATAAGCGCCACCATATATCAATTTCGCGTCTAGGTTTGAAGCAGACGACAATACAATGGATACTGCTAGAAAGAACTTCGCTGTTGGCACTTGGCAGTACGGTGGTAAGGAATCGGTGGTTTTTCGGAAGACGTGTGGATGATGAAGAAATCGACAATTCTCCGGGGGCAAGGATTGGGGCAAGTATTAGTGAGGGTTTAAGATGTATCACCACGCCTCTCACTGTTATGTCAGTAGCTACCTTAATCATGTCTATAGCATACACTTTTCATGCTGTATGGATTATTTACATGGAAATAAAATTCCCTTGTCGACGCCCATCGAAAGGTGCGTGATGGAGTTTCGAAAGTTTTGTTATTGATTTCCTTTCTGGTTTGATCTATCCGTCATTGCTCTTTTTAGTGCGTTTTTCGTTTTAGTATGATTTCTGTTTATTACTTTTGTTGAGAATTTCTGTCTAGATGAAATTTGTAATGAATCGAACCGACGTCAAAACCTTAAAATTCAGAATTAACTTATGTGTTGAGTGAATTGAATTATGAAGGCTTGAGTTAGGTATTAATCAACCTTAAAATTCAGAATTGAACCTAGAAGATTTGAACAAACTGCAGAACTGTGTTGTTATCAAATTAGGCTCAGATGCCGTACTATTAGAATGTTGCATGTTATAAGAATGGTGCAGTCGAAGGTCAATTTGATACATGGTTTGTTCTGTCAGTTGTAATATTTGGGTTTGAATCCATCCATATTTCAGAAAAGAATTATATGATTTAGTTTGGCAATTAGTAATTTAGTATTCGTTTGGTGTTGATGTTTTTGTACGAAAGGTTTTCTAGTGGTTTTTCTAGTGTTTTACACCTTTGTAATGTATCTCTCGAGGAGTTACTTTTGTAATCATGCCGCCGACTATCTTTTTTATTTTTTTTACTATTCTTTCCCATGTTGCTTGCAAATTTGTATCAATATTTAGGTGTCTCTTGTTAGAAATTCATCTCCTCAAAACCACTTTATTTCGAACTTTACTTTTATGCTTAATTAGACTTCAATCCTAAAGTTAGCATACTCTTTTTTGTGTGTGTGAATAAGGTATTTCATTAAAAACTAAGGCTAAAAATGAGTCGACATTACAATAGTAATAGAGCCATCTATGACAGCTAATAAATTAAAGATATTACAAGGTAAATAAATGATAAAACCACCGAAAGGTGTTGGACACGCATATGTTGCCTCGTTAAAAACCTTGACAAGGAAAACCCATAACCAAAGGGATAAAACCCCGACGAAGGAAAAGAGCACAATGCGATGAGTCCTAAAAAAGATTCTGGAACTAAAATTGCAAACATAACCAAAATATTTGTAAATCTTCATTAACCTAGAAAGCATTCGTTCTCCATCGGTACCCAATGAGTAGTCTGCTAATACTGGCAGTATGTTTGGTTTCACAAGCGAGATGAGAAGAATAAGCTTCTTTGCTCGCGATAGCACTATCAAAAAGGTTTCCTGAGCCCTTCTATCACGAACAAGTCTGATAAAAGTGTCACGACGACCTGTACAAGAAAGAGATCTCTTCTTAATGACTGAGGATAACGGTATAGCCTTTTCCACAATCGAAGATTTTGTTGATGAGAGTTGCATCTTCGAAAAAATGCAGCCAATTAGAACATATCCAGTATTAATTTCAGCATCGTGTTGTTTCACAGGAGCATTCATTTTCCTATTCCAAGAAAAAACACAAAAGTAGGTTAAATTACAAACCGACCTTACACAGACACAATACATTTAAAAAGATAAAGCTAATAAACAGAAACATAACTAAACCCAATCGGAAAGTAAACAAACTGAATTGAAATTACTAAAACTAAAAAGCTGATAAATCTATACAAAATGTGTGAGAATTAAGGAACCTAGTTTGTTGTCCACACTAAAATGTTTTAGAGTAAAGATGTTAAAAACCTCCGGCAGAACGGACAAAGAAGCAAGCAAAATATCGCAAGGAGAAAATTAAAGTGAACTAATTATTAACTAGTTGGGTAAGCTAAATAACTACCAATAAAATTGCATACGCTAGTGAACCTGAATAATATGCATCTTAATAATATTACTGAGGAGAAGAATTTATCAAATGAAAGTATGAACAAAACAACAACAAAAAAGAGAAGTGTGAAAGAAGAGGGCCCCTGTATAGCCAAACCAAACTGCGTTTCCGTCTTGTCGCTCTTCTTGCTAGGAGACTTTAAACCCTGAAAAAAAATTCTCCAACTACAAGTTCCAAAATAATCTTAAGAGCAAGGAAAGGTTAGGGGATTTTTAAAACAAAAAGACTTGTCACAACTGAAAGATTGAACCATTAGCATACCCAACAACATGATTTTTTTTTTTTAGATGGATAAGTTAAAATTTTATTGAAAGAGAGCCAAGGCTCACTCAACCAAAGGAAAAGAAAAAAGAAAAAGGAGGCCAAAAAAGCCACCTGAGACCAAAACCACAACAACCAACGGTAACTAATGCGCCTCGAACAAATATAACACAAATATCAAATGCACAGGTGAATACAAAACAATCATTCCACGCTAGGATCCCTAAGGATGTTGACATATTACCTCATCCCAGCTGATAACGAATTGCTCCATGGAAATACAACTGAACACACGCTTGATATGCAACCAATACGCCGCCGTCAACTTCACAACTTCCACAATACCTATCACCTCCTTAATGATATCTGGGAAGGCCCTGAGATTCCTTTCCTTCCACAAATTCCTAAGTATAGCGGCGAGGAGCACTTTCAACACAAATTCTAGATCTAATGGGCCAGCTAGATATGAGAGAACTAATATCGGGAGGAGTTTCCCATTTGAGGTTCCAATCCTCGAGAAAAAGACCCCATATACGCGAAGCCACATCGCAATAGATGAGAAGATGCTTAGCTGATTCGCCATGCCGCACGCACATGTAGCAATGATTCACTCACTCTTTATACCATCCTCTTTCACACATCATGTCTTGAGTTAAAATTTTCTCCGGGGCTGCCACCCACATGCAGAAGCTAAGCTTAGTTGGCCAATGTTTAGATCAAATATTTTTAGGATGTAAACCTCTTAGGAGAAGGGAAACTGGAGATCAACCATAGATAATAAGACTTCACCATAAAGGTCCCACTGGACTTATTCCCAAACCACACTCTATAATCCTCCTCATTACTCTTGATGGTGGTTTTTAGACAAGGGGTAAAATCGTAAAACCTTACACATAGCATGATGTCACCGGTGACGCTAAACACATTTATTAGAACATTTAATGCACTTATGTAAAAAACTTACCAGGGTGTCTTTTTTCAAATGCTAAACTAGGGTTTCGACATACAAAACCCTAAGCCGCACAATCGCTGCGCACCATGGCAACTATGCCAAAACCAAAGCCGCAGAATCGCTGTGCATCATGGAAACTATGCCAAAACCAAAGCCACACAATCGCTGCGCATCATGGCAACTATGCCAAAACCAAAGCCGCACAATCGCTCCGCATCATGGAAATCGTTCCAAAACCAAGCCGCACGATCGCTGCGCATCATGACAACTATGCCAAAACAAAAGCCGCACAATCATTGCGCATCATGACAACTATGCCAAAACCAAATCCGCACAATCGCTGCGTATCATGGCAACCATGCCAAAACCAAGCCGCACAATCGCGGAGCATCATGGCAACCATGCCAAAACCAAGCCGCACAATCATTGCGCCACACGCGCCATTGGCACATGCCAAGCGACGCTTGTGACCTAGCATGCCAAGCCGTGTAAACCTAGGCCCAAGCCGCCACACGCGCCATTGGGACATGCCCAGCGACGCTTGCAACCTAGCATGCCAAGCCGTGCAAACCTAGGGCCAAGCCGCCGCACGCGCCATTGGCACATGCCAAGCGAAACTTGCGACCTAGCATGCCAAGCCGTGCAAACCTAGGGCCAAGCCGCCACACGCGCCATTGGCACATGCCAAGCGGCGCTTGCGAATTAGCATGCCAAGCCGTGCAAACCTAGGGCCAAGCCGCCACACGCGCCATTGGCACATGCCAAGCGACGCTTGCGACCTAGCATGCCATGCCGTGCAAACCTAGGGCCAAGCCGCCACACGCGCCACTGGCACATGCCAAGCGACCCTTGCAACCTAGCATGCCAAGCCGTGCAAACCTAAGGCCAAAGCCGCTACGCGCGCCATTGGCACATGCCATGCAACACTTGCATTTTGGCATTACCACCTGCACCCGATGCGCAACCTACAACCAAGGCATTCCACACAAGCCATTGGAACATGCCACGCAACCCTTGCACTTTGGCATGCCGCGCCTACATCAAAGGCCACGATTCCTCTCAAGATGTAAAATCTCGACCGTCGAAGGTCGCCACTGAGCCGACACATCTCCCAAGCTCAACTTATCAAACACCAGCGACATGCTACACGTTTTCCACGAAAAAACTCGAGACATCAATACATGTCACAAACTGGGGGATGCTCTTTAGGGTTTTGGTTTGGCGGTTTACAGCTTGCGGCATACACAAATGCCCGTTTCAAGACAGTGTATTAAGAATAAAACGGTTAGTAAATGCAGGAAGTAATGGTGAAACGCTCTTTCATTATGGAACATCAATTCCATCAAATTCCATCAATACCAGGCGTTACTACATCTTCCCATTTAACTCATTCGTTTCTTTTTCTTACGAGGCCAGAGTACGTTTCACTTAGACTTGTATAAATAGGTCTTACCTATTTCCACCAAGACAACAAGTTTTTGGTCAGGGGAAATACAATACTCAGAAAGGCAACTTTGCTAGCTTTCCCAAAAGCTTTCACCTTCTGATACAAGTCAAGTAATGCTCTTCCAGAACTGTTCTGGTGTCAACACTCTCTTCGCTTCCCTCCCTAAACCAGCCCTTCTCCTCCTCTTTGTGACGGAAGCAAATCCGGAACAACCATTTCTTGGTTTAGGCCAGAGTTGTACAGATTGATCTCTCGAATTTAAAGTACTCCCGTGCAGTACATTTGTTTAGGGTTTAGATCTGTTTCTCATTCACCTACCGGAATTGCCAAAATCGGCAGATATGATTTTCACCCATAAACAATTGGCGACCACAGTGGGAGATTGATCTTTCAGTTACAATGCCAGTTTTCAATCCTCGATCTCATACTTCGATCCAGACCTCATGACGGCGAAAACAAACGATTTTTTCTGGGATCTATAACTCGATTACCAGACAACCTGGTTACCAGCTGTGATCCGCAAAGAGATGGCTGGGGACTTCACGGGAAGCTCCAACGCGACTGGGGACTTCCCGCAGTCACGACAATACTACATACAAAGCCGGTTTTACATGGGAAGGATCTTGTTTTCATCAGAAGACCCAGAAAACTGAGTAAGTCTAGACTGGATGGAATATACGATTTATTCTTTTAGGTTCTCGATAAAACCATCATCCTATTTCATCTTATGCTAACTAGCGGCACACACTTTCACGAAATCAATATCCGCAAGTTATAATCAGAACAATACTATTAAAACCATTCATTTCAAAAATAATCCGGTATTCTCAAAAAATACCAACCGTCTATCAAAAATCATTCAAACTTCAAACCAGACACCCTGTGTGCCTTTCAAAAAAAAAAAAACCTAAGCGAAAGTTTGAAAAAAGACAGAGAAACATTCAGGGAAAGTTTTGCAACAGGGGTCTGCTCTTCTTGGATAAAGCCACCCTTGCATCTTTGAGAGCCGCTCTTTTCAGAGTCAACGTCTTGGAAAGTTCTTCGATTTCTTCCTCATGCTGTGCAATTTCATCCGCATAAAGACTTTCGACTACTGCGATTTTCAATTTCTGGATCTCAGCGAAGCCCTTAACGAACCATGGAACGTTGAACTCGTTCTTTACACACATATCATGATGATACTTCCAACTGGTGATGATGTCCTCAGAAACAGTATGGCCAGTCACCTCGCACATGTCCTCGAATGAAGACAGGATTTCTTCCACACGCTTGACTAGTGAGAATCGACTGGTGATCTTCCTGGGTGTGGCAATGTGTCCATGTCTTTCCCAGATCTTGGTATAAAACACCTCATACTTAGCTAGCACACTAAAGCCGCCGACCAGCACATGACCTGGGTAAGGAACCAAGTACGGGGGATCGAAAGGGGCACCTGCAACCAGACCCACGACTGGCGAATGGTTCTCTCCCACGCTTGCATTAACGGTCATCAGAACATCCTCCGCTGTTCGAGTCGTGTCCATGCTCTTCATTTGATCAACTTCCATCTCCAAGGCGCCAGTAGCAGTCACAGCTTGAGGCAAATCTTCACGAACCTCTATCTCAGAATTGTCTCCAGAATCAGACCCTTCCTCAGATCCTTCCTGCAATCTTGAGTTAGACGTTTTTCTTCGAAAAAAAAATAAGAAGATAAGGAAGAAAACGTGTGCAAGACTTACCAAACCACTTCCCGAAGAAAATCTAGTGCCGCTGTCAGAAGAATTTCCTTCATCTTCTGAACTCTTCTCTTTCTCTGACTCTTCCATATCACGAGAGGGCTCAACACTGCCGACCTCTTTTGAAAGAGTTGTTGTCTCCCGACGACGAGCAAGTGTAGTAAAGGCGTTAGCACTACCGAAACCCTGGTGGAAACAAGATACAAATATTCAGAAACGAAATAAAAATCTACACGTTTTAGTTGAACCAGCAAGAGGCAACACCTACACGAATATTGGAGGAGTTGAAAAACACGGGAGTCGTCGGATCTGTCAAAACCGACCGGAATCCACCAGCGCGGTTCTTCGTCCCCTGTTCCTTCACCTGGGGACTGTCCACATTACCAGGTGATTCTCGCTTAGTTGCAGGAGGATTTCTCAACATTGGATGCTTTGCTAAAACCTCAGGATTGGGTCTACAACGGGTATTCGCCATCATATGATTCACAAAACCCAGGATAGTAAGGAACTCATCTCGCCAGAACTCACTATACTTGAAAGTCGTTGAAGGAACTCATTCCGAAGGCAAGAAGGGTATACGCGTACCCGGTTCAAGAACGCTGGCATTAAGAGCAACAAGCAACGAATTCTTAGGAACAACCGGCTGACGAGCAAGAGGGACCCCTTGGTCGAAACCCATGTAATGAGCAACACGATCAATATTATAAGAAGCTACTTGGAACGATCCCCTAAAGAAAGACGGCATATAACTGGGCATGCAACTCCGCATAAACAAATCTTCACCCAGCACTCAGGTTATCTTCGGAAAGCAAAGCCATATTCGGAGCGGAAGTAAAGGTGTTAACTTGAACTACGGACGCATGCACCGGGGCCCACGGGCGAAAACCGACTTCATGCAACTTATCAAGGAACCCAACCAAGTTCAAGCCAGCTCTTGGGCGCCTGTTCACCCATCGGAGTATTCTAGAGCCACCCCAGCTCGCGGGAATCGAAGGTAACGGTTTCAGAGCATACTTCTCGAAATGATCCCATAACCACGCTTGAAGGAAAGCAACATGGACATACGAGTCCATTTTCATAAAACCGTTCTAAACACGCATATCCGCAACCAAGTGATCCAAATGCGTATACAGAGAACCAAGGAACAGGCTGCCAATGGGAAGAACTTCACCTCTCGCTAACCTTACGGCAATTGCCAGAAGCTCTTGTCTTATCTCTTTCTTGCCGGAACCGTCATCGAAAACGTCCCTAGACAACCAGAGAGCCAAGAATGCCGCAACATAAAGTGTACTACTCTTTTGACTCGGTTCCAGCTCATCCGGGAACCATTAGGACACCCACTAGCCGTAGAAACACTTTTTGCTCTATTTCCGAACGAAATCTTTCGACTTGGCAACAAGATCAGCTCGCATCTTTTCTTCATCTTCTGACAATTGGATATTAAGGTTTCCTGTTACGGGAAGATTCAACAGAAGGGCCACGCTTTCTAGGGAGAAGGTCATTTAACCCCACCTGCATACAACTGTATGAGTATCCGGGCACCATCTGGAGATAAAAGCAACTAAACCAGGGATGTCCTTCCTAATTTGAAGATTTACGGAAGCCCTAACAACGTCAATGATCTGTGCTCGAGTCAAATTAGCACTTATATGTTCTTGGATCACCATAAACTCAATCCATTTATCAAAGGAGCGCAACGGGATTTGACACATTCTGAAATCAATATGGGAAGCAGAGTACACCCCTTTATGAAGATAAAACCGTATTATGCTCCCTGGTCGGACTGAACGGGTCCTTCTTTCATCCTCCGAACCGGTCAAGAGAATTGGCACGAAATTTGGATGATTTTTCCGGGCTGCGGCAAGGGGCTTTGTGAAGAAGTCATCATCCGTGTTTGGTTTGGATATACCAACGTCTTTTGGTGAAGCAAGACTTTGTTCAGGTGACATCTTGTCGGAGTTTCTTATGGTGCTTTGGTAACAAGATATCTGCACCGACAGGGGAAGACGAGAAGAAATTATCACCCACACATAGCCACATCAAAACAAAAGAAAACCCTATGCAACTAGGTTTTCATAAACATACGGCCGCAGTATTCATGACGAAAAGTCTATGGGTTCATAAGAATCACGCTTATGACTCGATTCTACGAGGACATGGAAGAACAGTACTTTCTATGGGTTCATACGAAACGTATATACAACTAGATTTTTCGTACTGGAACACAAAAATATATAAAGAGTTAAAGAAGAAGCATTGGAAGACATACCTGGAATGCTGACTCTCCTTGTCACTCTGCTGCTAACACGAAGGTATGGAAGAGCAAAGGTGCAAGATAAAAGGAGAACACCCTTTTTTATATGTATAGGCGTGATAATTGAGGGGACTTCAAATAGGGAAAGGATTCCCTTTGCAAAGCCGTGCGTGGAGAAAGGCACCCGGGCCCGCAATAGAAATCTTGGAAACTTCCAAAAACGCACGCACCCTCCTTGCTAGCACCGGTCCCACCAAGCACTCCATCCGCACCAGCTTCACAATCTGCGCCGGCTACCAATCCGCGCCAACTGCCAATCCGCGCCACACCATGCTTTCCAACACCATGCTTTCCAATTCCATGCTTTCCAATTCCATGCTCTGCCAAACGGTCCAGGCTCATTAATACTGACAAGTCCCTTTCACACCCAGTCTATGCTAGCAGCTCCGCCTCGCGCTCCAAAGCCTGACCACAAAGACATATAAACGACTGGGATTTATACAAATCTACCAGATGCAAGGATTGTGAATTCTACTTACGTCTCGAAAAAAGGTCAGACAAGTCTCCTTATCCCTTTTTCCCAACTTAATGTCTCAGTTCTATCCTCGTCTGTCCCCATCTTATGCTTACCTTGCAACAAGGCCCCTATTCGAAGCTAAGCAGGGGACTTAATGTTGATGGTGGTTTTTAGACAAGGGGTAAAATCGTAAAACCTTACGCATAGCATGACGTCACCGGTGACGCTAAACACATTTATTAGAACATTTAATGCACTTATGTAAAAAATTACCAGGGTATCTTTTTTCAAATGCTAAACTAGGGTTTCGACACACAAAACCCTAAGCCGCACAATCGCTGCGCATCATGGCCACTATGCCAAAACCAAAGCCGCACAATCGCTGCGCATCATGACAACTATGCCAAAACCAAAGCCAGACAATCGTTGAGCATCATGGTAACTATGTCAAAACCAAAGCCGCACAATCGTTGCGCATCATGGAAACCATGCCAAAACCAAGCCGCACAATCGCTGCGCATCATGACAACCATGCCAAAACCAAGCCGCACGACCGCTGCGCATCATGGAAACTATGCCAAAACCAAAGCCGCACAATCACTGCGCATCATGGCAACTATGTCAAAACCAAAGCCGCACAATCGCTGCGCATCATGGCAACCATGCCAAAACCAAGCCGCACAATCGCGGCGCATCATGGCAACCATGCCAAAACCAAGCCGCACAATCATTGCGCCACAAGCACCATTGGAAGATGCCAAGCGACACTTGCGACCTAGCATGCCAAGCCGTGCAAACCTAGGTCCAAGCCACCACACGCGCCATTGGCACATGCCAAGCGACGCTTGCGACCTAGCATGCCAAGCGTGCAAACCTAGTGCAAAGCCGCCACACGCGCCATTGGCACATGCCAAGCGACGCTTGCGACCTAGCATGCCAAGCCGTGCAAACCTAGGGCCAAGACGCCACACGCGCCATTGGCACATGCCAAGTGGCGCTTGCGACCTGGCATGCCAAGCCGTGCAAACCTAGGGGCAAAGCCGCTACGCGCGCCATTGGCACATGCCATGCAACACTTGCATTTTGGCATTACCACCTGCACCCGATGCACAACCTACAACCAAGGCATTCCACACAAGCCATTGGCACATGCCACGCAACCCTTTCACTTTGGCATGCCGCGCCTACATCAAAGGCCACGATTCCTCTCAAGATGCAAAATCTCGACCGTCGAAGGTCGCCACTGAGCAGGCACATCTCTCAAGCTCAACTTATCAAAGACCAGCGACATGCTACACGTTTTCCACGAAAACACTCGAGACATCAATACATGTCACAAACTGGGGGATGCTCTTTAGGGTTTTAGTTTGGCGGTTTACAGTGTGCGGCATACACAAATGCCCGTTTCAAGACAGTATATTAAGAATAAAACGGATAGTAAATGCAGGAAGTAATGGTGAAACACTCTTTCATTATGGAACATCAATTCCATCAAATTCCAGGCGTTACCACCTCTTCCCATTTAACTCATCCGTTTCTTTTTCTTACGAGGCAAGAGTACGTTTCACTTAAACTTGTATAAATAGGTCTTAATTATTTCCACCAAGACAACAAGTTTTTGGTCAGGAGAAATACAATACTCAGAAATACAACTTTGCTAGCTTTCCCTAATACTCTTCGAGAACTGTTCTGGTCTCAACACTCTCTTCGCTTCCCTCCCTAAACCATCCCTTCTCCTCCTCTTTGTGACCGAAGCAAATCCGGAACGACCATTTCTTGGTTTGGGCTGGAGTTGTGCAGATTGATCTCTCGAATCTAAAGTACTCCCGTGCAGTACATTTGTTTAGGGTTTAGATATGTTTCTCATTCACCTACCGGAATTACCAAAATCGGCAGAAACGATTTTCACCCATAAACAATTACCTATTGGAATTATGTGGTGTAATTCCTTAATCAGGTTGAATATAAATTAGGTGAAGGGACTTAGCAAGGGTTGGCAACGGTTTAACATTTGGTTTCAAATATAAACCGCCAAACAGTTCCTAACTATTAACTACAAGTGCATGTTTGGAAGGGTTTTGAGTCTCTTCAAGGACCAGACATGGTGCCTCTTGGGAAGAGATTCTTCTCCTTTAATAACAGTCACCATTCTTCTACAAAACCCCCTCTGCTTTCCCAGTTCAAGTATCAGTTTTACTCCGGTTTCCTGTTTGAGTTTTGAGTGTCCAAAAGAGATTACATAAAAGCACAATTTAGTTTGATAGTTTCTTGATTGATTGAAGTGCTGCATCAACCAAGAAGGAGATTTTTGTATCCTGGGAAACGAACGCCATTAACCTTACGGCATTATTGTGGGGGCGTAATCGTTTTAAGGACATAGAGAATTTCTCTAGCCTCAATCCAACGTTTGCTATTTCTATCTCTCATTCTCCCTGTCCTTATATTTCTCTTTTACTTTATTGTAAATGAATGCTTGAATTTCTATGAGAATTGTGTTTGCTTTGCATTCTTATAGTATATATGCAGTTGGATATTGGTTACAATACACCCATGATAACTGTGGAATACTTTGTTGTTGATAGTGCAATAACAATCATTGCACAGTTCTGTTGCATATAAGGTGTTTGATAGAATGCCACTGTGAAATAGTTACAATTCTAAATATCATGTACTTTTAATTTTGGTGTTTCTTACATTAACATGTCTCTTGTATTTGTCATACTTCCTATATTTTCCAACATTACCATCTTCCGACAAGAAACCATCAAGCAATTTAAAGAGGGAGATTATTTCTCTCATCACATGATCTTGAACTCTTCTGTTGATTCCCAAGTCCCACGAAACCTCACAATCTACACTTGTTCTAACTTTAGCCATAATCATTCTTTTTTAAGATGTCATCACATTGACATCGGGGAATTAAGTTTTAAACAAACCGTCTACAAGCAAATGATCACCCCAGAAACAAGTACTCCCACCACTGCCTACATTCATCATATATTCGAATTAAATTTCTCCATGAACTTCAAAATACCCCTCCACACACTACAACCATATGGATGATTGGAGGTATTTGTACACCAACCCAGCAGATCTTTCTCCATATTCTTTAGCAACTATTTTCCTCCAAAAAACTGTTTTTTTACACCCAAATCTCCAAAGCCAATTCATAATCAGAGCCATGTTAAGGAACTTAAGTTGCTTCACTCCTAACCCACCTTTTTCCTTGGGACAAGTAACCACTTCCCAGTTAACTAAATGTGTTTTGTGTGCATTTTCGCGATCATTCCACAAAAAGTTCCTGAAGAGCAATTTCAACTTATTGAAACAGCAACAGGTGCCACAAAGAGAGACATCATATAAACAGGGAGGGCTTGAAGAACAGCTTGCATTTAGCACCAACTTACCACCCCTTGAGAGATCAGTAGAAGAATAGGAAGTCATCCTTGACTCGACGCTCTCAAGAACCACATCCCACTTGTGAGAAGAGTAATACTTATCACCTAGGGGAAATCCTAAGTAAGAGATAAGGAATTCCTCAACCTTGCAACCAAAAGAATTAGCAAACCCCTGAACATCCTCGACTTGTCCCACTGGAATTAAAACGGTTTTATTAAAATTAATCTTGAGCTCTGAGATTACTTCAAACCATCTCAGAAAATATTTCGTTAGTGGGTAATCTGACCTGAGTTAGGTTGAATAAATACAAGGGTGTCGTCTGCAAACTGCAGGTGACTAACAGAAGTACCGCCATCAACTACTTCAAAACCCTGAAGCCAACCTACTTCATAAGCCTTTCAGGCGTTCAAATTTAGTGTTTCAGCCACCAAGAGAAATAGGAACGGGGACAATGGATCCCCTTGTCTAAGACCCTTATACTCTGAAATCTACCATTAGAAGATCCATTAATTAGAACCGAGAAATTGACAACTTTGATGCAAGCTTGTATCCATCTCCTCTATAGCTGGCCAAAGCCCATTCTCATCAAAGTATAATCCAAAAACTCCCACGAGACATTATCGTAAGCTTTCTGGAAATCAATCTTGCACAAAATTCCTTTCTTCATCCTCTTATTGTAAGAATCAATGCATTCATCAGCTATTAATGAGCTGTCCAAAATCTGTCTGACGCTCAAAAAAATCACTATGGTTGCATCCCACCAAGTCAAGCATTACAAACTTTAACCTCGAGGCTAAAATTTTGGTTGTTTGCACTACCCATCAAGCTAATGGGTATAAAACCAAGGACATTGACTATCTCATTGACCTTTGGAATCAAGGTTATGAAGGTAGACTTCAACCTCCAGTCAATATGTGAATTAAGCATCAGGTCATGAACCACCGACAAAATATCCTCCTTCATGAAAAGCCAACATTTACAAAACACCATCATCGGGAACCCTCAGGTCCCAGAGCCTCCCTAAATCATTAATAGCTCTCAATACTTCTTCTTCACCACAAACACTTTCTAAAACGGTAGCTAGGGCGCTGTTGATGCTAGGAAAATTGGTACCATCGAGTTGAAATCTTGATGAAGCTTGCTCATTATACAGGTTGGTATATTAATTCACAATGCAACACCTAATCCTTATCCGAAGTTAGCTAGCTATCAACATTAAGGTGAGAGAAAGAATTGGTTCTCTGTCTTTGATAAGCCCACTTACGAAAGAATTTTGTATTTCTTTCATTATTATCCAACCAGTCCACTCTGGATTTTTGTCTCCAATAAATAGCTAGCATTTTGGAGAGCTTATGGTATTCTCCTTTAGCTTTCAAAAGAGCTCCAGTTGTCTCTTCTGACACCCCATTAACTTGAACCTTCTTATCAAATTCTGAATGTCAATTAAATTCTGATCAATTTTCCGGTCCAGAATACCGAAAACATTCTTGTTATACTCCTTAAGTTTAGCTTTAAGAACCTGCACCTTCTTTGCCATAACGAAACCCAAATTTCCTTGAAATAAAAAGCTGATTCCCACCAAGTTTTTATCTTTCCATCCTCCCCCCTCAGAGAAAAGCGCTAAAAGCAATGATCAGAAAAAGGTCTTACCATGACCTTCTGCTTAAGCCTCAAAAAATGTTCCTCCCATTCTTGAAAAATATGAGAACGGTCAATTCTACTCATACTACCGTTCCTGCTCCAAGTGAAGCAAGAACCAACAAGAGGGAGATCAATCAGATCAAATTGAGCAATGAATTCACCAAATTTATTCATATCGATCATGGGTTACTATTTGATCCCCGGTTCTCTCATGACTAAACCTGATCACGTTAAAATCCCCCCACACACACCACAGATCTCCCCAAAACAGAAAAGCATCATTGAGCTCACACCAAAATTGATCATAGAACACATCCAGATTTGGACCATAGACCGACATAAGACTCTACCAAAAATCTTCATCCCTTAGCTTGAATCTGATAGAAACCAAAAAAGCCCCAATTAAAGAATCATCAATCTCTATCCTTCTAGTATTCCAGACTATATGAATTCCTGCTGACCTCCCATTAGAGTCCAAAGCCACCCAATCAAAGTTGTTAGAACCCCATATTTCTTTAACATTCTTTCTATCCTAATTACTAATTTTGGTCTCCTAAAAACAAGCAATATCTGGCTTCCAAGTCTTTAACAAGGATTTTAATTCGCAACTATTATTAGGGTCTCTGATAGCCCAAAAATATTCCAAGAGATAAGTTTTATCTTCGTTAATAACTAAGTATAATCATCTAAGCAAAACAACAAATACTTACAAAGCATCCAAGCTTCCAGCCTCCTCCATGTCTGCGAGTGGGAATTTTTTATCTTTAATTGCTTGACTCATTAGCCTGTGTACTTCAATTTCAGATTGCTTAAATGATACACCCACTACAGGTTGTGAAGTCATCCAAAATCAGTGAAATCCTTCTCAAAGCTTCATCTTGGTTATTGGGGCATTTAATGGTAACTTCTTAGAATTTATACTCATCACACTATTTGGTACACCAATATCTCTACTAAAGGTGTCTTCAACATGAGATGAATCGAATTCTTCTTCTACTTGAACTTCAAAATCATCTTCAATTGGGACATTCACCGGTAAAATTTTGGAATTAATACTTATTTCACTAATTTCTACACCGCTATCTCTACCGAACGTGTCTTCTATACGAGATGGAACGTCTTCTTCATATTTAGCCTCACCTTCAACTTCTTCTTCTGCTATCTACGACAACCCCTCAGACGAAGGCTGATTGCAGTGAACAAGACATTTAGAGCTAGAGATCTCGGCTTTAGCCAATGTAGCCTTCTGTTTCTCGTATATGAGACCATCCCCACGGGCCCATCTAGAAGAATATAACTTAAACACGTACAATCCGGTTCAAGAAGAACCATGATGTTGGGCATACCAAAATCTTTCAAGGCATACTGAATGAAGACAAAAAAAAGGTTGTGAAATAGCAAAATCAGATAATCCCTTAATCCAATTTTTTTAATGGCAAATCTGTCCTTTACGTATTAGTGTTAGTAATCTTGATTAGTGATTAAATATTTTGTTTAGTGATTAAGATAATTTTCAGAATTATAAGAGTTGTTTAGATGAAAAATTTGAGGAAAAAAAATCAAAGTTTTGGTTTGGTTAAGAAGGAGAGAAAGAGAAGGAGAAAGTGAGAAAATTCTAATTCTTGATTCAATGGAGGATGAGGAGGGTCATAATTCATATAAAAAACCTAGGAAAATACATATCAACTACACCAATGATTCCCAAATGGCTGATTTCTTAGATTATGAGAATGATTTTACACCCACTCAAACTCAAGCTCAAACTCAAACACAAACTCAAGATGATGATTTTTATGAGCCAAATCCAAATGATGAGTACATATATGAGGAACCCAATGCTTCTAATACACAGGTACACTTATATCTTATGCTCAATCTCACTTTTAGAGCTCTCAATTATCAAATGTTAGGTTTTTTGAATTATGGTTCGGCGAAACAGGTTGAGGTTCGGCTCACATCTATGAGCCGAATCTACCAATTGATGAACGGTTCGGCTTACTGGATCTGTTTACTGCATGCGCCGAACCTATAATTTCCAGTTCCAACCCTTTTGCTAGACACTAGTTCGACTTATATGAAAGTTTCATAGTAATCCGAACAACATCCTGAATAGCCCGGAATAGAATCATTACTAATTCGGCTTACATATCCAAAATCATATGTGCCGAACATAATTTTTAAATTTATGGGTTGAAATATTGTTATTAGTTCGGCACATATGGAGAATATCTTATCAGCCGAAACCTCTTATGTTTAAGGTTCGGCACATAATATGATTATAGTCTGAGCCGAACATGAATTTGTAAATTTTTGGGTTAAAATATTGTTTGTGGTTCGGAACATATTGAGGATATCGTATAAGCCGAAACCTCTTATGTTCAAGGTTCGGCACATAATATGATTATCGTCTGAGCGGAACATGAATTTGTTAATTTTTGGGTTAAAATATTGTTCGTGGTTCGGCACATATTGAGGATATCATATAAGCCGAAACCTGTAGATGTTTATAGTTCGGCACATAATGTGATTATCGAATGCGCCGAACCTTGTTATTATATTCCCTTTCTCGTGTTTAACCTTGTGATATTCTTTGTAGATCGTTCTTGGACGCATGGAAAATCAACCTGATCCAGTAGACATAATTCATGAGGATACCAAGGATCACTTCCAAAATGATTTGGTATGTAAGAACCTTTTGTTTACCTTAATGTTGTCGGAATATTCCAAAGTTGTTTTCGGAATAAATGTTTACCTTAATTTCTTACTAATTACTTGTTTTGGAATGAACGTAGATATGGAAAACTAAACCAGAAGTTCTGGATTGGCTTGAGGAACACGCGATGAAGATAAATTGTGTACTAGTTAAAGGAAAACAAAGCCGATGGGATCGTTTTGAAATGATTTGTGAGCGTAGTGGAACCGGCGCTAGCAAGGTTAAAAAGGGTACTGTATACGTTGGGAAGACCGGGAGAAAGAATAGGAGAAGACGAAGAAAAGAAATTTCCCTTTCAAGATCGTTTTCAACCTCAAGAATAAATCCATGAACAAAGAAGATCAATATTGGATAATGAATAAAGATATGGATTGTCGTCATAACCACCCACGTCCCAAAGACCTTCATGGATGCGAAAGTAGCGCGACTCAAACCCGACGAGATGCTAGAAGTGGATAAAATGACACGAGCACGTTTGCCACCTTCTAGGATTCTTAGAAAATTGAAGGCGGACAACAACAATAACAAGTCGACTATGCAAACTATCTACAATGCAAGACAAAAGATTAGAATACTCAATTTGCAAGGTAGGATGGTGATGCAACAAGTAATGTGGTTAGGGGTGAAGAATAACTACGCTTTCCAAAAGAAGTTGGATGACTTCGGTCAAGTCACACACCTTTTCCTTGCCCACCTGGAATGCTCCCAATTGGCTCTATGCTTCCCACAAGTTATTATATTGGATTGCACGTACAAGACTAATAAATATGAGATGTCGTTGATGAACATTGTGGGGCATACTTCGACAAAGGCACCGTTCACCGTGGCTTTTTGTTTCATGAAAAACGAGAAGAAAGGGAGTTATGTTTGGGGGTTAGAACAATTGAAGTTAATCTTCCGGGAGGGTGCTCTTCCTAAAGTGTTCGTTTCTGATCAAGATTCATCGTTGATGTATGCTATTAAGAAGGTATTTCCGGATGCATTCAATTTTCTTTGTACGTTTCACATATGGTGCAATGTGAGGAAAACATGTCAACCGATAATTCAACCACTTAAGTTGAAAGAATTAGAGAATATTGCTAAGCTACCGTTGGAGACACGAGTAAAGAAAAAGAAGGAATTCTTGAAAGCATATGAATATAATGAGATGTTGTGGGCTTCTTTCCAAGGAGAATGGGAAGCTTTGATATGGTCAATCACCGAGGATGTCTATGAAGAAAATTTTAAAATGCTTATTAAGCATTGGAAGACCGCCTACCCCGATGTCATTACTTACTTGGTCAAAGATGTGTTGGAACCTAATAAAGAAAGGTTCGTGAGTTGTTTCACAAATCAGCACAAACACTTCGACAACCAAGCCACAAGTATGGTAGAGTCGACTCATTATCGGTTGAAGAAGAACCTTTTTGGTTGTGTTGACACTTTTGTCACGGTTTTTGATGCAATTGATGAATATTTCAAAAGTGATGTTGTGAGAATTAAAACCGCGTTCGAGCATGACCTTATGTTTAGACACAAGAATTATGGTACTAATTGGCTACGAGAATTAACTTATAGAGTCTCCCATCTATGCATCGACTTGTTGATGAAAGAAGTGGATTTGATTAAGACATTAGGCGCCACCTTGGAGGAAGAGTGTGTTTGTACAATGAAGAAATCTATGGGACTTCCATGCCGCCATGACCTACTTCGGTACAAGGATGGTATCATACCATTTGAGGATATTGATCATTTTTGGAAACAATTAAGCTTCGATCCTCTCCCAATCGAAGACGATGAGGATGATCTAGAGATATGGGACACGACAAATGGGAAAAAATTGGCGGAGATGTATAGGAATATGTCCCGACCTCAAAAGAAATTCCTATGGGACAACATGATGCCGGTCATGTATCCTTTCACCCAAGAAAATATTTTGGAACCGGAGAAGAGTGACCCGAAAGGTAGGAAGAGTAAGAAAATGAATAATTTTCAAACTAGACAAGCCAACAAGGAACTATTGGCTAATAAAAGGAATCCATCCGGCGTTGAGTACCATGATGCAAGGTTTGAAAAGGCAAAGAAAGAAATTGAGAAGTTGATGAAGGAGGAAGAAGTCAAAGTTCCAAAAAAACGAGGTCGCCCGAGTATTCAAAAATCGGAAACAATTAATAAAGAGGTGAATGATAATGATTGTCCGTCACAAGCTAAGGATAGTAAAGAGGATGTCAAGGGGAAGGCTAAGATGTATCCTTCACAAACTAAGATACATGAGAGAAAAGGACCGTACATGAAATTGGTAGGATGAGAGGACCCAAAAGAGATAAGTCCGGTAGGTATATGAAACCTATCAATTTTATATATGATAACTACTTGGAAGATCTATCGCCAATAATTCATGAGCATATTATAGCAATGGACGACGTGCAAGGCGATGGAAATTGTGGTTATTACGCCACGGCGGAACAACTTGGTCCTTTTATGGAAGGGAATAATCCGGTGCCCCCTGAAAATGAAGTGAACTATATTCGGCAACGATTGTTACAAACCCTACGTAAAAACAAAGAATTCTATAAGACAATGATGAGAACAAGTCCAAGAAAAGATGCAGGGGTGGCAGCGGAGTACGTTGCATTCGAACGTCGTTTGCATGGGGATTTTATCATTACCGAAGAACATTGGATGTCAATGCCCATTTGTGGGTTTTTAATAGCGGAGACATTCAATTGCGTCGTACATTATTTCGCATGGACAGGTAGTAGCTTTACTTACGCGCCTCCAACACAACCTTGCAATGATGGTGTAAAGGATAGAAGACTTGTTCTTGGATTTTTTCAAAATTGTCATTTTATCGGCCTCAAACTTAGACCCGGTTGCCCATTACCACCCTTGATGAGTGCAGCCTTTTGGCCTAGATTTGAAAATAATTTTGCGATGGATTGGTGTCCAAATTATGCGACGGAAATGGATCTTTGGAAATATTTGCATGTGCAGCCTCCAAGTGGACAAGTAATTACGTTTTCAAGTGATGAGGATGAAGATGTTAAGCAAGAGGTCAGTGAAGATGATGAGAATGAGGTCAGTGAAGATGATGAGAAAGAGATCAGTGAAGAGGATGAGATTCGTTTAGGATCTCCATAAAAAATGTTTCACGGATTTAACCCCTTCTTTTGTGTCAGGTTCGGCTTATAAGAACAATTCACTGAAAGCCGAACCTGACAACAAAAAAATACCAGAGTTTTTTTGTCAGGTTCGGCTCATAATATTATTTCAGTGCAAGCCGAACCTTGAAACTTTAAAAAACCTGAATTACTTTGCTAGGTTCGGCTTGTAGTATATTTCTGAAGAAAGCCGAACCTTTCATGATTCATGAACACAAGAATTATTATATCATTCCAAATAGACTTTTCAAATTCATAGAAATTGTGGATTACATCCCTGCTACATAGTAGGCTTCCAATTAATTTCTAATATCCTAAACGGGTAATGAGAAACCTTCTAAGAATGTGGTAGTGATCTTTGTATTTGAAATTATTTCCCTTCCATCGTCGTCATTCCTCTAGAGCTCGAACTTCAATCTCAGAGTTTGTTTCACCTTTGAGTCGATATCGACTCACAATCCGAACTAAAGCTATGAAGTCTGTGACTTTTTTCTTAATACTTATAATTCTGCAAAACAAGGACGCACTATCCCGGTTGTGAGGATTACCTGTTTCCGTGCTGAAGGCTTCATGAATTCTAACCAAGTAGTACATACTCATCAGACCATTTACTCGTCGTTCTTCACCCTTCTTTGGATAATATGCTACATAATTAGTGCAAATATATAAATCTTCTTCTAGAGTAAACTTAGGAGTTGGGGGTGCCATTTGTTGAGCATATGTGGTTAAGAATATGAAAAAACATGTAGGTATATATAGAATATAGTTTTACAATGGCTATATCTTTCAAAAAAAGAGTCGTTCCTAGATTTTCGTGAAAAAAAGTAAAGGTTCGGCTTATAGAAATTTTAGAACATAAGCCGAACCTATATACATAACGACTATTTTTTAAAAAAATTTGAAATTTTTTACAGCTTCGGCTCACCATATTGGTGAGATTTAAGCCGAACTATATACTGGATTACACCAATAATGATTTTTAAGGCTCGGCTTATAACTCAAATTATAGAAAAAGCCGAACCTGAAGGACAAATGATTCGGCGCGTAACTAACATTAGTGGATAAGCCGAACTCTATACATTCGGCGCATAACTGTTAAGCTATTCATTAAAACATGAAATTGAAGGTGTTCATAACCCAATCCCAGCACCATTAAAAACAAAGTTGAGCACCTAAAAGCAAAGGTGTTTGCAACACCATAAAAGTGTACTTAAAACTTAAGAAAAACAATAAAAGGAAGTTGGAAATATAAAAGGGCATTTAACCACGACCCCTCTTCTTAGTGGTAGGCTTTTGTGCAGGTTCCTCGGGTCCTTCTCCTTTGTTGATGATTGCATCCCACTTTTTGTAGAGGTAGATTTGTTCTTCCACGGTCATTGGTGTTTTGCAATCAATTTTGTCCTTCATTTTTTTCAACATCTCCCTACCCGCGGCATTGGTCCTGACACAAGTATGAAAGTTATAAGACTAATTCGGCGCAAGTATGAATCATGTCTTGAAATTTTTATTAGCTTACGCCGAGAGTGGATCGGCACATACCACAAAACAATTATAAGCCGATCCTAAATATTCGGCTGACAACCGATACCGTCGAATAAGCCGAATCTATGATTATGATCTCAAACATGTATTCGGCGCAACATGATATCATATAAATAAGCCGATCCTATACACTTGTAAAATTTATGAAATTTTAACAATGATATTCGGCGCAGCCCTAATACTATCGAATAAGCCGAATCTAGACTTATGAACTGAAACATTTATTCGGGGCATAACTAATACAACCATACAAGACGATCCTAAGCACATGCAAAAATTCTGAAATTCAAACAACATTTATTCGTCAGAAAACTAATACAACCATACAAGCCGATCCTAAGCACATGCAAAAATTCTGAAATTCAAACAACATTTATTCGGCACAAAACTAATACTACCATACAAGCCGATCCTACGCACATGCAAAATTTCTGAAATTCACAAAATATATTCGGCACAAAACTAACACCATCGAATAAGCCGATTCGATGTATAAGTCTCTGTGTCACTAAGTTCGGCTCAAAACGGATTTCAGATCTACGCCGAGCCGTTCATATGCACTTTCAGGGTTCAGTTCCAAGAACAGCTCGGCGCACATCTAACATTTGTTTTACGCCGAACCATACCCTGTAACCGCCGCAGAACACATGATTTTGATGAATTAAATCGACCAAAACAATCAAAAACATCAAATATGAGATGGGTTTGTAGAACTAACCTTCTTATTCTCATTTCCGGAGTTGGTTCTTCTTCAATCTCTTCTTCCGGTTGATTTTGTGGTTGATTTTGAGTTTGTTCTTCACTCTCTAAATCTTCTTCTTCATCAATAGGTTGTTCAATCGATCGATTTGAACGAGATACTGCCTTACGACGACCCATTATATAGATGAGTTTAATCGTCGATTAAAGTTTCACGAATCGACAACTAAATTTCCGCGATGAAAAAAGAAGAAAGGAAAGGGTGAATGAGTTCGGCTGTGGAGAGGAAGAAGAAGAAGGTGAATGAAACTGATTTTAGGTGTAGTTGATTATAGGTTTTGTATTAGGTTTAGGGATAGATTAGTAGTAATTTAAAGGATTTAAGGGCATATAGGTAATTGAATCACCCCATAGGGTACCCCTTATAAGGTCACCCAAGTTAGGACTAGTGCCTTGTATGCCTAAGAAGATTTTGGTATGCCCAATATTATGGTTCTTCAAGAAGCCGAGCTCTAGGTGGAAATTTTGAATATTATTAAATTTGTTCGCCCAAGCATCATTGATTGCCATGTCACTATCCCGTTCAGATATGAAATTTGAATTTTGAATCTCATCTAAACCTTCCTCTACTTCATCTCGAGACAACACTGGCTAAGCCACGTGTCTCTCATCCCCTTCACTATGATGAGCATGGTGGTTAAACTCTGGTGTAACCTTAGCCGCCGTCATATTACGTTTTTTTTTTTTTTGATCAGCAAAAATAGATAATTATATTGATAAGTAATAAAGAATAATACAATTGAGAACCCAAACACCACAAACAAATGAAAAATCCTCAGTGAAATCCATTACAAGCACTCAACTCTTCACTCTCTTACTAGTTCCTCCCATCTAAGAGCAAGGTCTTCAAAGTGTACTCCATCTAACACTCCCGTTGGCTGAGCCCAGTATAGAATATCGGCTTTGATTTCCAGAATGAGATTATATACAAGGATTTCCTTAAAGTTCTTTGGTTCCTCTCCTTCCAAATTCCCCAACAAATAGCAAATGGAAGCACGTTCCATATAAAATTTCCTTTTCTTGTGAAGACTCTAGTTTTTGTTTCAAGAAATACCATGCTAATATCTCTTCCATGAACCCAATCCACTCCGAATGCTTTGTAGAAATATCTCCACACTTCGGTTGCCTCAGTACAATGCAAGAATAAATGATTAATAGATTCTTCCTCCATTTTACACATGTTGCATCTATTTACCAAGCATCGACCTCTCTTTTTAAGTACATCCTAGGTAAGAATGGAATTGTGGTGTACCAACCAAGTGAAAAAAGTAACTTTAGATGGTACCTTACTATTCCAAACAGCCCTATGAGGAAACACCGTATTTTCTTTATGAGCCAATACTTTGTAGCAAGATCGAACAGTGAAAGTCCCATCTTTCGTGTGTTTCCAAACCCTTGTATCCTCATTGTCACTGATAACTATTGTTTCCAAAAGAGTTGTGAGTCTCACCGCTTCCTGAATCTCCTCATCAGTAAGTCTTCTTCTTAAGTCTAAATTCCAACTGATGTTGCCGTCAGTTAAAGAATAGAACTTATCAATGTTGTGGTCTTTTTTCCTTGATACTCTGAACAGGTTGGGAAATTCTATCTGAAGCTTGAGATCGCCGATCCACTGATCTGTCCAGAATAGAGTCCTATTTCCCTTGCCAATGCAATATCTGATCCCCTCCATGAATTTTTGCAATCTCATGTTGACACCTTTCCAAACCGAACTACCATATGATGATCTAATATTCCTTATATCCCATTTATTCTTCGTAAGCCCATACTTCTCTTTAGTAAGGACTCTCCACAGTGATTCTTCTTCATTCGTAAACCTCCAGCACCCTTAACCCAAAGTGTTGAATTTGATCTACCTGAACTTCCTCAGCTTTGATCGTAAACGAACTATATTATCAATCCGAACCTTCCGAAATTCCATACCCTCCTTCAAGTGGCTGTTGATTTGAATAAAAGTAGAAGACAAATTCTTACCCAAAAGAGAATCTTCATGGATTTTTAATAACCCACCCAGAGATTACCAATAACATCAAAAAAAATTCGATTCCAGATGTGAAGAGGAATCCCTTTAATAGCTACCCAAATAGGATAAAGGGTTTCGATCTTTAAGGTTTCCAAGCTATTACTCTCTGGGTACCACATTCAAAATTGAATTCGAGTGTCATTAATTTCCCACCAGTACTTCTTCACCAACTCTTGAACATGAGCTATTTTCTCTGAAAAAAACAAAAAATTTTGTCTGAAGAACTAGGAGAAAGAGAAAAAAAGTTATTAAGACCTAGTTCTCTCCTTAAAAAATTCTCAATTTCTTCCCAACAATTAATTGATTTATCACATTCGCATACAAAGGCCCTATTTCATCTGATTATTTTCTCGATCTCCTAAAAATGGAAAGTCATCTTCACTAATTAACTCTTTGGTCGGTCCTGTACTAACTCTCACAACCTCCTCCACCAGAGGACCACTGATACAATCTTCAAAAAATCTTGCCATCTTCACCCACAGTTGCCTAGCGGTTCCTGCCGGAAAGAAGCAAACTAAAGGACTAGCCCCCCTTCCCAATGATTGATAACTTCATATATTCCCCATCCTTGTTGAAGTTTCCATCCAAACAAAGCCAATCACCATTAATCCTGAACCTCCAAAAGCTTCTTTTGGTATTTTTCCACTCCGATTCCCTCACCAAAGTTTGAATCACCCATTAACAGCCTCCACCCCAAATACTAAATCTAGATGTTATGAGTTTTTCTCTTTAGCTTTGATACAATCGCCCCCTTCCAACAAGACCGTGAACACGTAAATCACGAAGGCATCTATATGTTCACAAACAATGTTCGCATTCTAGATACGGACTCGCACTGATAATACAATGGCATTGATTTCTTGGCTCCAAACCTTCGGGTTTATCATAGCCTCATCCAATAACATCGAGAGGGGCGTTTATGTAGGGGAAGATAAAGAAAACGAAGCATAAAAGTAAAACTCATGAAGCGCTATGCAAATATAAAGTGCTGAAATGTAAATAAGACTGGGATTTACGTGGTTCAGCACTAAGGCCTACATCCACGGGGTTGTTGTTTCACTATATACTTGATGGTTACAAAGATAGTCGAGTGACTTTGGGGTTTACATAGATCTATCTATTGTAAAGGACAAACTTACACCCACAATCTCTCTCCTCCTCTTCCTCAATTTTTCGATCCCCCTACTCTTGGTGGAGAGGGGGTACTTATAGAGTTAGAGTGTGGGGCCCATCTCTGAGGACCTTTGGAACCTTATCTTCTTGTGTTTTGTGTCCATCACGCGGGGGTCTTCGTTTATTACTTCATCACGCAGAGTCGTCCTCGTTCGTTCCACGGGTTGATCGACACGTATGCTGCTCAGAGTGTTTAATGCGGGTAGTTGAGGTGCCTTCTCGTGTCAGGCAAGTGTCTTCTGCCCCTGTCACATCCATGTCAGTTCATTTTCTCTCCACCGTTGATCTTGGCTTCTTTTGGGGATGAGATAAAGTAACTCTTCGGGAGTTATCTGGTGCTCCGCAGTACATCGTGTTATCGGTACGTCTTTTTAACTTCTGCCCTTAGATTTGTTTGGGTAAAGATCCAACGTCGGCGGGATGGGCATCTTAGCTGTGGGCACATGTCATCATGCTTTGATGACTTTGTCCGCATGCTCTCCACATATGTTCCTATCGTGTTTGATGATGAAATATGTGCACACAATTTGCCCCTTTTCTTCGGGCTTGAGTGTTTAGTGGGAGCATTGAAGAAAACAGTCGTTACATATTCTTCCTATCTCCTAATAACTTCTCCTAGAGACTTGGGCATGTTTCTTATTCGTGAATTAACTGCTCATTTAATGTGCACGTTTCCCATTCCTCCCTTAACTTCCTTCTCTTTCTTTCGAGTATATTAAGGAGGGGAGAAAAATTAATTTCATTCTCCTCCGAAAATTAATTTCATTCTCTGTCATTCTTTGTTCTTCAACCATTAAATTCTCTGTCTTTCTTTGTTCTTCAACCATTTAATTCTCTGTCTTAGCATTTATCACGCTCCCTTCTTCATTGTTTCTGGTTTGTTTCATTATCTGTCAGTCTTCATTCTTTGTTCTTCGACCATTAAATCCTCTGTCTTAGCATTAATCACGCTCCCTTCTTCATTGTTTCTGGTTTGTTGTCCTCTTCCTGCTGCTGTTTGTGGTGGTAAGGTTTCTTTTCTTTGCTCCTTTTGTTTTAAGCCGTGTTGGTTGTAAATTTTCTGCTGTTGATCGTATTGTAGCCTCCCATTTCTTGTGCCGTCGTCCCTTGTTTGTGATGAAGAACCCTTTTCTAATGCTTGTATGCTAGTTTGCCCTTGTTCTTCGTCTCAAATCAAGGAGGCCATTGTTTTACGTGTGTTGATTGGACTTTTGAGTTTGGGGTTTTTAGGGTTTCTGTGTTATGTTGAGATGGACTGCTAATTTTGTGGTTTTTTGATCTTTGGTAATGACCTTGTGTTTGTTTCTAAGTTGTTTATGTTGTGTCTCTTCGCAGCCATGTATGACCGTCCGCGTCTTCCTTATCAAACTCCGGGTTCTAGTCTATCGAGATCCCCTCCGCGAAGAGAGTCTCAAATGGATCCCCGTGGTGTCACAGTTTCTTCTTCAGGGGCGAAGGCCTCTCCTCCTAGGAAAGATGGTCCTTCAAAAAATCCTTCCGGGTCTCGAAACGCTGCCGAGCGTGCGGTTTCTCGTCCTTGTGATGACGTTAGGTATGCGCAGACACCTCCTCGTGCTGTTTCCTTTGATGTTCCTCCTCTGCGTTCAGTAGTGCCTGTGCAGCACCCTCTACCGCTGCCTCCAGTACATCCTCTTAAAGGGAAGAACACCAAAGGTTCTGTCCCGAGGACTGAATCGTCTAAAAATCCCTCTTTGAAAAGACGAGCTTCCGAGGCTTTTGTTGGTTCGTCCGACCCCGCGGAACAGGATGAGGCTGCCCCGGTGATACGCAGTGTTCCGGTCAGCAAGAAGAAAGTGACGTTCAAGCATATTGACCTTGAAGTTTTCAAGGAAAAGCATGAGCTTCAAGCCTTCGAGGTTCGTTTCTATGCCCCTGAAGATGATATTACTTATGAGCTCCTCTCGAAGTATGCCCCCAAGGCGCGGGTATCTGAGATGTGGGGGAAAATTTTTAGTGTTCCCGAAGCTGCCCTTGTACCGGAGCCTCCTACTTCTATCGAGGATATGATGGCCATAGCTGACGGTTACCAATATGGTTTTCCTCAGCAGCGTGTATTGGAGGTAAGTCTTCGTACATATCTCTTCGTGACGATTGAATCCTTCGGTGTAATAATGTTTTACGTTTTGATGTGTAGATGATGAGGAGTGAGAATTGTAACCATGTTCTGTATCAATTATTTAAGGCGAAATCTTTGAAGCTGGAGGCTAAGCTTCGTCACAGAGAAAAGGAACTATCTGCGGCTGAGGTAGAAATAGAAGAACTGAAGAGAAGCCTTAAAGAGAAAGAAAGGCTGGCTGAAGCGGAGGCTGGGCTTCGTTCAGAGCTTGCTGTCGTTCGTGCTGAGTTAGAGCAAGCTCTCGGCCAAGTTTCAGTTTTCACAGGTTTGATTCTTTTTCTTCTTTTACCCTCGCAGTGCGTCGTAATTCCTCTATATTCCTTAGTTGTTATGTCTGAGTCTCCCCACCCTATCTCCAGTGGGTGGCGTCCCCGAGTTGATATGGCTTCGAAACGAAAGGGCACGGCAAAAATCTCGTATCAAGGAGCTGGTCGAGAAAATTAAGAGTGAAGCCAAAAAGTGGGACGCGCGGGCTGAGGTATGGCGCGAAAGACATGTTCAAATGGTTTATATGCAGAATCTGTATAACCATGACCGTACTTTGTTCAATGGTACGCTGCTGTGGACAAGTGAGAATCTGCGGGAATCTCGTGAGCGAACTTCTTTGTTGGAGTCTAGGATACATCTTCTGGAAGAGGAATTACGAAAGGCTCGCTCCCTTCCTTTTCCGGGAGTTAATGAGAGCATGTTGTGTCTTACCAGAGAACGGGACGATGCCCGAGCCGAAGTTTGGGCTCTAAGCAAGGCCCTTGCTGCGTCTCGCACTGAAATAGCATGTCTGGCTGAGTCTGAGAGAAATCTTGAAGTATGTATGTACAGACTTGGCAAAGGTGTATCAGAGATAAACAACGAGGTCAACCATCTTCGTCACATGGATTCGATGAAGCAGGTAGAACTAGATACCAGTGAATTTACTCTCACCAACCTTCAACTAGATTATAAGAAATTATCCGCGGAATATGACCATCTTGATGAAGCGCGAGATGCGGTTGTTAATGAGTATGAAGAGGCTTCGGCTTGTGTCGAAGGTATAACTCTATTTCATCGAGTGTGATTGTGTCTTTACTGTGCTAACTCCCTTGTGTTGTCTTTTTCAGAGCTCGAGGGATAACTCCGCGTTGCAAATGAAAAATTTGAAAAGGCTCAATCTTCCTTAGCGCAGCAGGAAGAACAGACTAATCATTTTAAGAGTTTGGCGGCGTCCCGCGAAGAGGCCGTTGGTGCAGCTTCTAAAGAAGTGAATCGTCTGTCTTCGTTGTTATCCCAAGCCCAACAACGGACGACAGTTATTACGCATAAGACTCGGTGTCAATTGGCTGAGGAGACCAACAAGATGCTGGAGAAGATTGAGCTTGGCCTTAAGACCGAGCATGGCCTTGTGAAGAGATATCCGCGTCGTCTAGTGTCTGCTTCCTTGCCTGGCTCCTCGGGACCCTCATCTGGTGGGAGCGTCCCTTCAACTCTTCGGAACAACCCTGCTGATGGGGAGGCATCATCTAAGTAGAGACCGCGGCATCATTATCCTTTTGCTAGTATTTTGTAAAAAGAATATTTTTGATGTATATTCCTTGTAAATTTTTGATGTGTAATTTTACAATCCATGGCCTTGCCGCGTTTTGTAACCAACCTTTATGAAATGGATCATTTTTTTGATATACCTGCAATATCAGTTTGTCGTTTATCTTAGGCATTGTGATGAAAGACGCTAAAAACAAAAGAGTTTTTTAAGTGTTTGGGTGCGATATCGAAGGGAGGTACCTTCGTGATCGGCTTGAGACCTGTCACCCCGCTGGCGAACCCTTGGCCAGGGGATTCCCAGACGGTGGGGGCCGAGGCAACGTTCTAGGATATGGGGTTAAAAAATTTACATATACCCATTCCGTCGACCCGTTGCCTTAAAATTGGTTGGGTATCTCTTTCTGATGGGTGCCTTCCCCCTGGTCTTACACTTATGGACACTGATGGGGGAGCCCTGAGAGATTGTAGATTAACTACTGTCCCCAATATTGTTGATAAGTTGATTTCTTGAATTTAGGAAAGCTTGTATGATTGATAGGTTGAGGCCTGCAATTCCTCGTCCAGAGATAGAAACATGTAGAGCGGTTACGCTGCCTTCTTCTTCTGGTACTCTTCACGCAGATGCAAAGCTGCGTTGCTCCTATGGGTAATATGGTTTAAGCCACTTAGCATTCCAAGGATGTCGGAGGACCTCGCCTTTCAGATTGCGAAGGTAATAGGAACCGCTTCCCGCAATGTCGTGTATTATAAAGGGTCCTCCCCACGTAGGTGCTAACTTTCCCCATCTCTTTTCTCGTTGATACTGTGGGATAGTTCTTAACACATACTGTCCCTCTACAAAATTCCGAAGCTTGACTTTTTTGTTGTACTCCCTTGCTAGTCTTCATTGATAATTTTCCATCTTCTGCAATGCTGCTTCCCTTCTTTCTTCTAGGTCGTCCAATCTATCTAACATCATGTCTGTTGTGAGATTTTTCTCCCATGCTTCGGTCTTTGTGGTTGGCATGAGGATCTCTGTCGGGATGACTGCTTCAGCTCCATAAGTGAGGAGAAACGGGGATTCCCCGGTGGAAGATCTTCTTGTTGTTCTGTATGCCCATAACACATTATGCAACTGTTCACACCATCGCCCCTTATGTTCATCTAATTGTTTTTTGAGGATAAGGGCGAGGGTCTTGTTAGTAGCTTCCGCTTGTCCGTTGCTTTGAGGGTATATGGGGGTGGACTTGTTTTTCCTTATTTTGAAAGTGTCAAAGAACATGTCTATGTTTTCCCCCTGTAATTGTTTACCATTATCAGACACGATTTCCGCTGGTATGCCGAATCTGCAAATAATATTTTGGAATATGAAAGTAAACACGTCCACGTCTCTGATCCTGGCTAAGGCTTTGGCTTCCACCCATTTACTGAAGTAGTCCGTGGCTACTATCAAAAATCGTCTTTTCCCTGACCCTTCGACGAAAGGCCCGACGATATCTATGCCCCATTTCACAAATGGCCACGGGCTATCTACAGAATTTAACAGTGTTGCCGGCGCGTGTATCTTTTTGGCGAAGCGCTGACATTCTTCACACCGACGGGACATCCTTGCGGCATCCCGTATCATTGTGGGCCAGTAATATCCTTGCGTTTTTGCTTTGTCGGCTAGTGACCTCATGCCGCTATGATTTCCTGCGTCACCATAATGGATGTCGTTTAGAATTCGGTGCCCCTCTCTCCGGGATAAGCAGCGTAGTAATGGCCCGAGGAAGGATTTCTTGTACAGGACCCCATCCCGGAGATCATATCTTCCTACTTTGGAGAGTATTTTCCTAGCTTGTTTATGATCCGCGGGTAAGCTTCCCTTTTCGAGAAACGCATGGATCACCATTCTACAATCATCTTCGTTGCTGAAGTCTTCGTCTTGATTTTCTCTTGACAGGATATCTTCTTCGTCAAAATCGTTATGGATGTCTTCTCCTATTTGGTCTTCGATATTTTCTTCCACTGTCTCTTGATTGGTAGCGAAGGAGAATTGAGATGCAATCGAAGGCTCGTATATCCTTGTTATTTTAATAGCTTCGACGCTTTTATCCTTCAGCATGGATGATATATATGCTAGGGCATCCGCATGCCTAAGATCCTTTCTGCATAAGTTCCGGAATTTGATGTTCGGAATTTGGGACGCCCATGTTTGGACCAAGGTCATGTAAGCTGAGAGGGTGTCATCGTACACATTGTACTCGAGCTCTATTTGCCGTATGACAAGCTGCGAATCACTTGTCAGTCTTACATCGGTTACCCCCATTTCTATTATTACACGGAGGGCATGTACGACTGCCTCGTATTCAACGATGTTGTTGGTATGCTCTTTGAATTCTAACCTGAGTGCCTGTACAATCCTTTCTCCGGTTGGGGTGGTAATGACAATGCCTATTCCTGCTCCTTCCTTATTTTTGGAACCATCGACGAAGACTTCCCATTGTCTTTGACTCGCGGGTTCGAGGATATCCATTGGATCTTTGCTTTCTTCTTCGGCTTCTGGTATTCCCTTAATCTCTTCGTCGTTGTCAAGGGGGAGGTCTGCTAAGAAATCCGCCAAAACTTGGGATTTTCGAGAATGTTGAATTTCATGAATGATGTTGAATTGGTCCAGGTGGGTGTTCCACTTGGCTATTCTGCCCACTTTTCCCGTGCTTTTGAGGACTGCTTCCAGTGGTGCTTTGCATGGGACGCGGACGAAGTGAGTTAGGAAGTAGGTTTTCAGCTTTTGAGTAGCCCAAACCAATGCTAGGATAAGCTGTTCGATCTTTGTGTAGTTCCTTTCCGCAGAATTGAGGGTCTTACTGACGTAATAGATAGGCTGTTCTATCTTCGTATTGGTCTTGACCAACACTGCGCTGACTGCGTCTTCTGTCGCTGCTATGTACAATGCCAAAACCTCATCAGGATCCGGTTTCTGCAGGATCGGAATTGAAGCTAGGTGTTCTTTGATTTTTTGGAAGGCTTCTTCGCATTATGCGGTCCATTCAAACTTGCTCCCTTTTTTGAGAATATTGAAGAAATGTTTGCATTTGTCCGAGGATCGGGCAATAAATCTGCCCAAGGCTGCGATGGACCCATTGAGTTTCTGCACTTCTTTTAAATTCTTCGGGGACGGCATTTCTACTATGTCATGAATCTATACTGGGTCTACCTCAATGCCCCTTTTTGTTACCAGATACCCGAGGAATTTTCCCGAGGTGACGCCGAAAGTACATTTCTCTGGATTTACTTTCATGTGATGTTTTCTCATTTCTTCGAAGATATCTCTCAGATCCTGGTGGTGATCTTTGCACAGCTTGCTTTTGACGAGCATATCGTCAACGTAAACTTCTAAGGTACTACCAATCCATGGCCTGAAAATAGCATCGACCATTCTTTGGTATGTTGCCCCTGCGTTTCGAAGTCCGAAGGGCATTCTAGTGTAGCAATAAAGGCCATGTGGGGTGTAAAACGCTGTGTGTGGCTGATCTTCTTCTTCCAGGGCTACTTGGTTGTAGCCAGAATGTCCATCCATGAATGACAGCTCTTCATATCCTTCTACCGCCTCTACCAGCTGATCTATGCTTGGCAAGGGATAGCTGTCCTTGGGACATGCCTTGTTGAGGTTAGTAAAATCGATGCATATCCTAACCCCTCCATTTTTCGTAGGAACGACGACCATATTGGAGATCCACGTAGGGTACTTGACTTCCTTGATGAAACCTGCGTCTAGTAGTTTCCGAAGTTCTTTTTCCACGGCCTTATGATACTCCGGTGCAACTTTTCTTATTTTTTGCCTGAAAGGTGGTGTGCCTGGTTTGATGCGCAGCTCGTGTTGGATTACTTTTGGGTCAATCCCAGGCATATCTCCTAATTTCCAGGCGAATACATCCGCGTATTCTTTAAGTAATTTGGTTAGAGAATCTTCTCTTTTTCGTCCATTATGGTCCCTACTTTGATCATCTTCGGGTTTTCTTCCGTTCCTATGTTGATTTCTTTTACGGGCTCTACTGGCGTGAACACCGGCTTCGGATCCCCGAGAACTGGGACGTTCTTTGATTGCTATTTAGTATGTTTCTGTCCTTCGTTGGCTGCTGAAGTACTTGTCTCTGTGTTTAGGACATTATCATCTTTGGTCAAACCCCTTCCTGTAGTTTCCTTGAGGAACAGGTCTATGGCCTTCTCTTTCGCGGCTTCTTTATTTTTAATTCTTCGGGTTTTTCGCTGCTCTTCTTGTTCGTTGTTGATGCGATCCTGAGTGGCTTGGCACCCTTGCAGAGACCCGATCTCCCTTGATTTCCATTACTCCCTCAGGTGTAGGGAATCTGATATTGGTAGTACGTTGCCGCCACTCCCTTGAGTTTATGTAGCCACTTTCGTCCGATAATGGCGTTGTAGGGGGATGGGGCGTCAACCACGCTGAATCGTGTTTCTACTTTCATGGGTCCGGCGTTAACTTGCAACACGATGTCTCCCAATGGCTTCGTGGGTGAACCATTGAATCCGTAGATGGTGTAATAAGAGGTCATCAGCTGTTCTTCATGGAGTTTCATTCGTTTGAATGCGTCGTAGAATAGAACGTTTACTGAGCTTCCCCCGTCTATGAGGATTTTTGAGGTTACATCCGGCCACTGGTAGTGTGAGGACCAGGGGGTCGTTATGGTCTTCCATGTCCTCTTCGATATCCTCAGCATCGAAAATAATAGGCGAGTCCATCCACTCTTCGTGCTCGTCCACCTCTATCCCATCGATCTTATACAATTCGCAGCGGTCTTCGAACTGCTTCCGTAACCTCTTTCCTATCTGTGCTGTAAGTGAGGGCCCTGCGGCTTCAGAACACGAAATGGTGTTGATTGTGCGGTTCCCTTCTGGAAGCTGGACTGGCTTGGTTCGTTTGGATCTATCCTCGGCGACATCCTTTCGTATGTATGTTTGAGCTCGCCAGCATCGATTAATTTTTGGATCATTATTTTGAGGTTTTTACATTTTTCGGTCTGGTGTCCGTTGAAGCAGTGATATTCACAATAATCTTTAGACTTCTCGGTTCTCGAGGGGCTTTCCCTTAGACCATGGCCACTCCAGGTTTTCCCTTCCTTTGATCTCTCTCAGGATCCGAGCATAGCTAGCATTGAGCTTCGTTAAACTTGATCTTCGAATTTTCGATCGCCTGTTCGTCGTTCGTCCCTTCGTTCCTTCCTGTCTTCGTGAGGCCGCTCCGCTGAACAATTCCTTTTGGCCCCATTGGTTTGTTCTGCTGAATTGGTACGGTGAGACTTCTGCGTGTATGCCCTAGGGTTTTCACGCTGGATTTCTTCAAGACGAGCGTGCTTTTCAATAATTATTCGAAGATCCCTCTGTCTTAGGTACGCTTCCATGAATCTCAACGAATAGTGGACTCATTCGGTCTAATCCCCACTTGTAGCAGTTGATACTTACCACCGGGTCCACACTCCCTATGGCTTGGCAGACCTTGTGCCATCTGTTAGTGTATTCCCTCGTGGTTTCCTTATAGCCGATTGCTAGCGAAAAGAGCTTATCCATTCCAGTAAACAGCCTTGTTGTACATGTAAGTTCTTAAGAACTTTTCTGCGAGTTGGTCGTAGGAGTGGATGGAGTCTGGCGGCAGATCAAACCAAGACAATGCCGATCCCTTCAGGCTCGATGGGAAGTATCTACAGAGTACTGCGTCGTTTTGACTCCATCTAGCCAAGACACGGTTATAATACCGAATGTGTGCAGCGGGATCACTGGATCCGTCATAGCATTCAAATGTCGGGACAGGGCACTTGAGTGGAATAGGGGTGCTGGCCAGGCGATGAGTTAGGGGCGTGGAGTTAGCCTCTCTCATGACCTCTTCTAACCTTCCCCCGCCTTGTCTACTTTTTAACTGCCTGATCTCTGCCATCATTTCATCACGCAGCTCTTCCATCGCGCGGTGGTGCCCTACGCTCTTCTGCTCGTGATAGCTTGACTCTCCGTCGTTATAATCCGGGTCGGATGCGCTACTACCCCTTGCCGCTTTTCCATTTGCTGCTACGATGACTCTTCGGTCGGTTTGGTTCTGGTGCCTTTGAACTTGCTTCATCGAGTTGTTGGCTCGTCTTTGTGCTTAGGGCAATCCGGTCTTTTAAATCCTGGTTTTCTCTGGCCAACAGAGCTACAGCATCTGCGTAAATCTTCTGGCTCTTCTTCAATTCCTCAAGCTCGGCCATCAATCGATGTGATTGGTTCGACCCCTGATTGGGAGTCCCAGCTCGTGCTACTACGGCAATGGTGCCGCCTTCTTCTATGGTTTGCACTAAAGGTGGGGGAGGTTCAGCTTCGATTGTGGCATTTCCAGATCGGGCGAAGTGCCCATCTGCGGCGTTAGAGCCGCCGCACAGTTTGATTTTGCTCGTTTGTTGATGGCATTCCGAAGGTCGGCGGGTGCGCGGGTTGGTGTGTTCTGGATTCATCCACCCTTTTTTTGGTTGGTGAAATTGATTCGTAGCAAAAGTTTTGCTGGCTTGCGCAGCCTTTGGGGCAGCCGCTGTTGTACTATACTTTGTTGCCGCTGCTCTGAGGGCCGCGGCTGCGACGGAGTTAGCGTTCATAGGCGAAGTGATTTCCGCAGTGTCCTGCCTCTGACTGGTCATTTTGGCTTTGTCTCCTTTCTGCTTGCTCTTGGTGATGATCGGGGTTTTCCTTGGTGCTTCCTTTGACGTGACTTTGGATTTTCCTGCTTCCTGCATCTTTTCCATCGTGGGTCCTTTTGTCGCTTTCGTTTTCCTTTTGCACAAGGGAATTTCAAACAGCGGGAAACAGAAATGTCCGTGCGGATCGGGTTAGTTTACAAAATTCCTTACTCCAAGACCGGGAAAAACTGCCCGAGGGCCACAGAGAACTTTTAAAAATGCGGGTTCATTGAAGGTA
Organism: Papaver somniferum; assembly: GCF_003573695.1. Lineage (NCBI taxonomy): Eukaryota > Viridiplantae > Streptophyta > Magnoliopsida > Ranunculales > Papaveraceae > Papaver > Papaver somniferum. Next base: position 50,234,756 of record NC_039358.1, on the reverse strand, counting down.
CGCGGGAACGTGAGAGGATCCCCTTAAAAATGCACGTAGATCTTTTTAAATTTTTTTTTGAAAGCGACCCACTGGAAAGCCAGGTCCGTACGAGATCTAAAAAATATAAATCCATGGATCTAAGCGATAAATCTTTTAACCAGTTTAAATTGCTTCGACAGATACTGCCAGGACCATCGAAGATAACGGGTGCGTTTTTGAATATAGTAAAGTTAACAAAAGGTAAATACTGCTAGAGCTGATGAAATAGAGCAATCATATGCTAATTTAATATGAAATCACAGGATAAGATAAATCTTTTACCGGGACGAAGTCCCTGTTTCTAGCGCCAAATTGTGAACACGTAAATCACGAAGGCATCTATATGTTCACAAACAATGTTCGCACTCTAGGTACGGACTCGCACTGATAATACAATGGCATTGATTCCTTGGCTCCAAACCTTCGGGTTTATCATAGCCTCATCCAATAACATCGAGAGGGGCGTTTACGTAGGGGAAGATAAAGAAAACGAAGCATAAAAGTAAAACTCATGGAGCGTTAGGCAAATATAAAGTGCTGAAATGTAAATAAGACTGGGATTTACGTGGTTCAGCACTAAGGCCTACATCCACGGGGTTGTTGTTTCACTATATACTTGATGGTTACAAAGATAGTCGAGTGACTTTGGGGTTTACATAGATCTTGTATTGTAAAGGACTAACTTACCTCACAATCTCTCTCCTCCTTCTTCCTCAATTTTCGATCCCCTTACTCTTGGTGGAGAGGGGGTATTTATAGAGTTAGAGTGTGGGGCCCATCTCTGAGGACCGTTGGAACCTTATCTTCTTGTGTTTTGTGTCCATCACGCGGGGGTCTTCGTTTATTACTTCATCACGCAGAGTCTTCCTCGTTCGTTCCACGGGTTGATCGACACGTATGCTGCTCAGAGTGTTTAATGCGGGTAGTTGAGGTGCCTGCTCGTGTCAGGCAAGTGTCTTCTTCCCCTGTCACATCCATGTCAGTTCATTTTCTCTCCACCGTTGATCTTGGCTTCTTTTGTGGATGAGATAAAGTAACTCTTCGGGAGTTATCTGGTGCTCCGCAGTACATCGTGTTATCGGTACGTCTTTTTAACTTCTGCCCTTAGATTTGTTTGGGCAAAGATCCAACGTCGGCGGGATGGGCATCTTAGCTGTGGGCACATGTCATCATGCTTTGATGACTTTGTCCGCATGCTCTCCACGTATGTTCCTATCGTGTTTGATGATGAAATATGTGCACACAAAGACATTGGACACCTCAATAGTTCTCCCGCCGAGCTTCAATACCTGATCAAACTCATTGCCCCTCCTATTCTTACCCGCGTATCTCACTGGTGTCCATTCAATTGGATTCAAAAGTCGCCGCCGATAGAAAGTTACTTTTCTCCATTTTTTTTCTCACAAAGGTACTGAAAAGATGTTAGTATAAAACAGGATCTTACTGAAAAGATGTTAGTATAAAACAGATAAAACTAGTATAGAAATTGTATTATTGGGATCCCTGAATTGTTTTCAGGTACTGATCCCACCAAAAGAAATCCCTAGGTCTGCATAAGAGAGGGTCACTCCTCAAGTTCTAGATTTGGGATTCTATTCCAAAGGAAAAATATATAAAGAAAGTTTGTTCTTCTTAAAAATGACTAATGTTGGTTAGCGTGCTAGTTGGTAGTGTAAAGAAAGAAATTTTTTCTAAAGCATGGGAGGAATGGGAATAAAAGATAAATGCATCATAATCCTTTTGAACTTAAAGTTGTAAACATCCTGTGGATGATAAATGCAACTGTTGGAAAATTGTATTTGATGTGACAATTTTCGAGTGAATAGAAAATTCTTTGCATATTGGATTTGGAAACGGGTTGTATACATATGGTTTGGGCTGTTTGGTGCAGTTAGGAAAAGTTGGTTACCGTGAAACCTAATATACCTATTCGTATACAGACACAGCCCTCCATGAAGCAACACGATGATTCGGCGAAGAGGTACCATTAGCATCTATATATACCCTGCAGAATTAGGTTAGAATATCAATCAAAAAACTAGTATCCATTCTATTGCATTCACTAGAAATCATTGATTTAGTTTGTGTTAAAAGAGAGAGTTCATCACTTCAAGTTTGGTTCGCCGTTTCTCGAAGTTTAGAGTGCTACTACAACATCGAGAAGAAAATCGTTGTATCCTGGAAGACAGACATCGATAATCCGTAAGCACCAGTACTGGGAGAATATGTCTTAAGGCTAGAGGATATAATCCTTCCCTGGACTTTGGTTTCGTCTAATTTGGTTTGCATACATGTTCTTTTCTGTTTGTTTTATTGCAGTTTATACACAAGATTGCCAACAATCTTAAGATAGATTTTTTTTTCCAGTATGTGTATATTGTAATCTCGAAGTTTTGATTCCACCGGCTTACTAACAAAAATTGCTTCTGTTATGTATGGTTCGCATTAGCATTTGTGTAGTGCAGGTTGCTGTCAACTTAAAGAAAAACCAATTGTTCTCCGGATGGGTATAAGGTCACGTTGGCTATGATTAGTAGTTAAAGAACTAACACAATTGGTTTTGCATACAGTACTTTACATTTTCGTTTTATTTGATGGTAAATTAATTGGGCGACTAGACGTACTATTCTTTACAGCACTCAGAAGTTTGAGTAATCTTTCTTCGCAGCACTGTTTGGATTATTTCAATCAATGGTGGTCTCTTATTCCAGTTTCAGTCTGACGGGTTTGGTCATCATCCTTTTCCATGGATGATCACGATAACTGCCATGTGAACGCACCGAACGGTAAGTTGGAATAACTTTGAATTTCAGTCATGCATTCGACTCTGTGAAAAGGCATCTTTTGCAGGTAGGTTTACCTTTTTTTATGTGAACCGTCACCATACTTAATCAAGAGAACGGTAGATCAACTGTTGTAAGTTGGTGACCATGATCAGCACTTCTCTGTAAAGAATTTGAATTGCCTGATAAGCAACTCCAACCTATCTCTTTCCTATGTTTATCTCCATTGGAATTTCCCCTACTTGTATCCAGTGGTATGAAAGGATGCCACAATGCATCTTTTTTAAAATATTTGGATTTGATTTGTCAAATCTCAGGGTTTCTAAATTTGTGTCTGTTCATGGCTATGTTGACATGAATAAGAAATTTATGACCCTTGGAGAATAGATAATATGTTGACGTAGTTTCATGACACTTGTAATGACCATGAAATGTTGGGGGAAACGGATTGGAATTGGGGAGTAGAATTAGTTTCCTCCGTTAGAAATTTTGTAATGGGTTACAAAAATTGAGGAGATGAGTAAACTAGAGCCATCATCATAACTAGAACTTGGGGATTTCTTTTGATTCTGGAAGAAACCAAATCGTGCTAGGGGAAATTCTCTTCATCGGGATAGCATTTTTGATACCTGGCCGAAGGATCTGGTTAAGAAGAGTTCAGTGAAATTCATACCGCAACTGGATGGGATGATTAAGAAATCAACGGCATTCAAAACAGCGACTTTCGAAAACCCAAAAAATGGTAGGTCTCATGACATCGCATGATGATCAAATGTGGGGGAAAGAGTGTGACTCCCTAGACTCTGTTGATTCTAGTTTCTTTCATATCCATCTGTTTTCATATATGCTTGATCGAGTATGAAGTCCGGCAACTCGCTTCGTAGGCTGCGTATATTGGTTGTGTTACCTATGTAGTTTGTTGTCATTTTACTCTGTGACACACGGCCTGGGTGGATATGGATCGGTTACACAAGTCACAAACGAACGTGTTTACCGGATTTAATTTCAGTTCCTTAAATTGTAGCAAACCTGTGGTGTGTACTGATACGACTAGTTTGATTCGTGACAATTAAAGACAGGAAGTAATACATTCAAAATGTGAGGGATGTGTTTACTGTCTAAGGACCACGGCATCATGGAGACTATGAAAATAAAAACTGATGGCGGAGTATCAACAATGTGTGGACTCCAAAAATAGGACTTTGGCCAAAGTCACAAAAGAAGCAAGTGGCTTCTGAATTTCCATGATAACTAAGTGTGGTGCCTAAAATGGTGTTATGGTACGTTCCTTCAAATACAAGGTCAACGCAATATCATAAAGCAATTGCTCTCAAATGAGCGCATTTAAAAGAAATAGTGGTTGAGAATTATATCAAATTGACAAAGGATATAATTCTAGAGAGAGCTTGAAAATGCATCATCGAGGGGAATGGGTTTAAAGCCTAAAGGTACGAATCGTATGAAGAGAAACCCAACCTAGTTGACTGGAGATACCAAGATCTAGGTTCAACGGGACAACAAAAATTAAGAACGATTCACAAGAAGCATTGGGGAACATAATTCTAGATATGTTTCTACCCATTCCTATAATGAGACAGTGCAGCCTGTCGCGTAGTCAAGGATAAGCATTGCTTTTAATGATTCCTAAGATTTGGAAATTCCAAATAGGGTATGGCAGGATATTCTTAATAGGAAATCACCTATGTGAAGTGAGAAGTGTGGTCGCTTCCGTGAGAACCTTTGGCTAGGTTCATCTAAAAGCATTTCATGAATTCCGGAAATTGTTCAGGGCCGAAATGAACACAACCATGAGAACCAACTTGGTGAGGAAATAAATTGTGCAATAGTTATTGTCTTGGTTTACACTTAAAGACTGACAGTTCAAAGCCTCTGGCACACTAACCTAGTAGTAAGCCCGATAGCTATTCACTAAAGAAGGTTCAAGGCGAAAGCTACCTATCCCCATGCAATTTATTTGCGTTTGAACTCTCTTTAGTGTTTGTCTACATTATAGATGCATTTAGTCACTGAATTTTTATTCATGTGGAGGATTGTTGGAAAATTGTATTTGATGTGACAATTTTCGAGTGAATAGAAAATCCTTTGTATATTGGATTTGGAAACGGGTTGTATACATATGGTTTGGGCCTTATAGTGTTTGGTCCAATTAGGAAAAGTTAGTTATCGTGAAGCCTAATATACCTATACCTATTCGTATTCGTATACAGACACAACCCTCCATGAAGCAACGCGATGATTCGGCGAAGAGGTACCATTAGCATCTATATACCCTGCAGAATTAAGTTAGAATATCAATCAGAAAACTAGTATCCATTCTATTGCATTCACTAGAAATCATTGATTTAGTTTGTGTTAAAGAGAGAGTTCATCACGCCAAGTTTGGTTCGCCGTTTCTCGAAGTTTGGAGTGCTACTACATCGAGAAGAAAATCGTTGTATCCTGGGAGACAGACATCGATAATCCGTAAGCACCAGTGCGGGGTGAATCTGTTTTAAGGCTAGAGGATATAATCCTTGCCTCGACTTTGGTTTCGTCTAATTTGGTTTGCATATATCTTCTTCTCTGTTTGTTTTATTGCAGTTTATACACAAAATTGCCAACAATAACACCTGGAGTTAATTAAGCTTGAGTGTAAGATCGTAAAAGAGTTTCTTTAATGGAAAATACATCGGTGTTCTTCTTAAGCAGTCTCTTACTTTCGTTCTTACTATATTGCATTTATTCAGGTATAAGGGGTGAAGGTTAATTTGTATATAGATAATTAAATCATTGCTTAGATTTGACTTCTGATTATATTTTCTTGTGTTTAAGCGATGGAATTAGCTTTTATGCACGAGGCTAGAAAAGATCTTTTTTCATGTAAGACCTCATCATACTAGATCAAGAATACCTCATGGTATCTTTATGCTATCTTGCACTGAATGCACCATTAACCATAAACAATTCTTTTAAGTAACCTTGGTCATGCCTTAATCAGTTTGGCATGAGCTGATCTCAGGTTATCTTAAAAGAATCATGATTTGTGGTAAAACCATACAAAGAGAAAATCATTTTACATTGTTTTATAAATCATTGATACTGCATGATGATAACATGGACTACTGGACTTGCTTGGATCTTGATAAATACTGTAGGATGTTCACTTTGGAGTAGATATGGTTATAAAATTCCTAGATACATATACCTGAACGGTGAAAAAGAGTAGGAGTGAAAAAATCTTTAAATGGTCTTGTATCATATTTGAGGAAGCTGCTTTAAACATAGGATTAAAGATTAAAAACAACTGAAAATATACATATTTAAAAATCTTTAAATGGTCTTGTAGCAAACAACTGAAAATATACATATTAAAGATTAGTGACCTCCACCCAATATATCTGAAAGCCATATGGGTGGAGTTTTCCAAAACATAGGATTGTTGTCTTTCTTAGTCCAACTAGCCAAAGCATGAGCACCTTCATTACAAGATTTAGGAAGAAAAGAAAAGTTACAATGAGGAACTAAAATAGTATAATACTGAATATCTCTGAATCTTGCATATGTCATTAAAGTTCCTTCAAACCTTCCATCTTGAAGACGAGTCATCAAATCTTTTGCATCACTTTGTATCACTAAGTTAGTAATCTTCATGTTTATTGCCTTTTTCAAACAAGACCAAATGGCAAACACTTTTTCTTCTCCTGCTGAAAACATGAGAATTGAGATTGTGCTGCATAAAGGCATTGATAGACGCATTTATGTGTCTAATTTGTCCTTAATGTTTCGTATTGTTAGTGCTCGTTTTTGTTCTTATTATGGTCTTTTGTGTGCTTTTAGGTATTTTTTTGAAAATAAATATTATTGGAAAATTCGGCTCGAAAAGTTGCTCGGTGCAACCCCGGAGGATATTTGCTATATGGACCCTCACTTTGGATAAGGGGTAACCTAATTACTAAGGGGCACCCCATTTCTAGGAAGCTGCTAATCGCACCCCCGGACTGGATAAGGGGCACTCATCTTCTATAATTTGAATTTTTGTTTTGGCGGGAAACTGAATTCTCACCTGCAACATATTCTGCTTCGGATTTGGAGGAGCTGCAGTGAGACTCAATGGCTAAATTCGCACGGGAAGAGTTGATTGAGCTTAACAGGCCTGGTAAAGAGTTTGGAATCGATTAAAATTGGTTGTAATGTCCGTTGGAAGGAAATAGAGGTTCACGGGAAAAATATTACACGAGATTTTCTGGATTTCGTTTGGAGAGCTTTTGGTGAGATTTATTCGTTGGATTGGGCTTTATGGAGTTAAACAGGACTGGTAAGGTCCTTAGAATCGACCAGATATGGCTAGATAATTGGAGTTTAATCCAAAACAGGGAGAGAGTATTCACGGATAAAAATACTCGAGAGTTAACTTTATCTGGCGTGTTTACAGCGTGTCCCACCTCTTCTGAGACATGTTTTCAATAACATAGAGTGTGCTGAGCTGCAAAAGATGCGTGGGAATCAAAAACAGAGAAGAAAAAGGGAAGTTTTCTTCGTGTGATGACAGTGGAGAATAACGAATTAAAGAGAGAATATTCTGCATTAAACAAGGAGATTTGGAGGCTGTCGAGTATAAATAAGATGATGGGATGTCAGAGAGAGGAGGATGGAGAGTTAGGGGAAGAAAAGAGAGGAGTTTGATCGAGTTGCAGAGTTGGTTCTGCTGCTGCAGAAATCCTAGAAGACGAAGAACATTGACCCACACAAGAAGTCGTTTATGCTACAGTGAATACGACAGTCGCAAGACAGTCTTATATGCTACAGTGGTAACGACCCACAGCCGAGGGTCGTAGTTCTCTGGTTTGTAACAAACATAATTGTTACAAACCCGGTTTTAAATTATTTCTCCCTTTTCATCATTTGTAAACACCCTTTGAGCAATAATAATGATTTTTGAGCGTGTTTCCAACAACATGATGAGCTAGACCCCATCACTGGGACAACGGAGGAAGAAACTTTTCATGATTGTGGTAAATGAATTAATTCTTTTATTGACTTTTTGCATAGATTTAATAACTTTATGATTTCTGTTAATTATTTGTTATTTTGTTAGATATCGCATGCTTAGTTCTAAATACTTTAGATGCGTCATGCTTTTAACTTACAAATAATATTTTACGAAATATATTTTTGGCAAAGAACTAGAGTCACAACTTCTTTTGTTTGAGCCATATTGTCTAGAGTTAATGACTGAACCATAACAATATGAAAAGTAGTGGAATCCCGCGTCTCAGCGTCTCTTCATCTTGTGACATAATTTGTATATTTTTAGTGTTTTTCCTTTATTAATCCTAAAAACAATTCCAACAAGTCTGAGTGAACGAATCATCTTACTACAACTCAATTGAAAAACACACCAATTTTTGGCGCCGCCGACGCGGATTTGTTTATAAATTTGTTTTTAGTTTTTTTTTTTTATTTGTTCCTTTTTACGCCTTTTGGTATTTCTTGTTTGCTTTCAGATTTGGAACTGAGCTAAAGAAAAGGGGAGAAAGTGCTGAAAACAAAAGCGAAGCCAAAGAAGAAAAGAAATGAGGAATCTAAAAGGAGTGAAGAAGAAAATTTTTGTATATAAATATTCTATTTTATTTTATTTTTTTTAGAAACTGTAATTATGGTTTTTATTTTTGTAATCTTTTATTTTTGGACATTTTTTTTTATTTTCGGACATTGAACTTTGGGACTTTTTTTTAAACCCTACGGAAGGGTAGTTTTAAATATAAACTGTGTGCAGAGAAGGACGACGATTATGATATCGTCTCGGCCCCTCGGGTTCGTACACGACATTGGAGTTGTGGCCCGAGTCGACTTCAACGGTTCATCCCCCGTCTGGAACGGGAGGTAAGAATTCTAAACACCCCCGAATCCCCTGTCAGCGAGTTTACTGGATGATTTTGTATGCATATATGTTGAGGACCTGAAATCGGATTTAATTTTATAGTAAAGGGAAAGGCCTGGCCAAATCAAGATAAGGACTCGGATTTCATCACCGTTTCCTTCTTGCCCGTCTTAGGAACACGTAACCTACGCGAACCTGAGCTTAAAATACTGACTAGAACGAGACCGATAGGGCAACAAGCTTAATAGGAAAGTCATTCGAAAAATATTATTTACTCTTTTAAGCATACTTCAAAGTTCATGATGGTTTCTGTGAGTTGAGTGCGTGACTGCGCCGCCTTGTAATGCGGTGAGGGCTTGGGTATCAAAGCTCCATGCAGCTTCTCTCGCCTCTATTCAACTTACTTTGACTCGGATTGATTCCAGAGGGGTTTGCTTAAATTGTAACGAATTCCCTTTCGAAGTATTAGAAGCTGGTCTAGAAACAATCTAAGTGGAGCCATAATGCTTTTTGTTTGCTAGATAAATTAGGCTTGTTGTGGTCGAGTCAGCCTTCTTTGTGTTTGTTTAGAATTCCCTTGCAGTTAGGATGTCAAACTGGTATTATAATAGCCATCACAATGAATATGATTATCCAACTGAACAATATGGACATTACTCTTACCATAATGTGAATAGTGGTTGGGAACGCCAACCTTTGGAAGGATATGGGTCATACCCTGGTGAGCCCAATTACTATCCACACATGCATCAGTCTTACGAGCAAGAAGATTATAGTACTAGTTCTTCGTCTCTAGAGGATACAATCAAACTATTGAAAAGTAGTCCTTTTTATGATCCCTCTGTTCCTATTCCTCCTTTAGAAGAGTCCCTCAGGAAGTTAGCTTAGTCGACGCGTAAGTTAGCTGAGATGAATAGTATAATTATAGACGAAAGAACTACAAAAATGAGTGAACCTTCTTTAGAAGACCACCTCAAGCGGATAGCTGAGACGAACGAAAGAATTGCTCGAAATTACTTGAATTGCCAATATAGTGTATCCAATAATACCCTTGAGAATGAAGATAGTTATTTACATAATCAAGATAACAAGGTTAGAATTGGTAGCACTACTTGTTTTGATGAGGTTCGATCTTTTTCATGTTATTATGATGAGGATAGTGTTGATGGAGAATCATACTTATGTAGGAATAGTGATCAGGAAATGGATACTCCAATTGAGCTTTACAATGATAATATTATTTCTATGTCAAATCCAAATAATTTTAATAATTATTCACCTATTCAAAAGGACGAGGATTTGACTAGAGATACCCTCGTTTTAGACGATGTAGTATTTCCTGTTTACAAAGCCGATAATGATTTAGAGGAACGAGTTTATTCTGAGAATAATGTTTTAGAGTCTAGCGATTTAGAAACAATAGTCTTAGACGAAGAAGATGAACTCGTAGAGGTTTTAAATATGAGTGAGGATGCATCACCTGAGTATAACCTAACAGAAGCAATTGACCATTTTCAGGATTCCGATGATCTAGAAATTAGGGAAATTGTAGTTAGTCTACCTAGAGACACCCAAAACTCTAAGCTTGGGGGTGATTATCATTCTCCCTGTGCTTTACCTTTAACTCTTAGAAAGTTCCCTCGTGTAGGGCTTGACATTTGTGCCTCAACCATCGTACAAGATTATCTCCATACACGTTTTCCCGAACCTAATAATGTCCAGAAAGAAGATCAGTTGTTAGAAACCCATCCTCTGGTTGATGTGGTTAACCCAGGCTATGATACCAAGATTGACTTTGTTTTCCCACCAAAAACTTTTCTTCCAATTGTGGGAACATATGATTTTCAGATGTGTCGGTTATTAAGTTTTGAGACTAAACCTAATTAATTTAGGATATTAGGGTCGACACATTTTATTAAGGAAGACCACCTCTTTCATTGTGGTCAGCTGTGTGAGTCAAATCTGATTGACTTAGAAGATCCCCAATTATTCAGGCTTTTGTTATGCTCTTCTAAGTTCTTACTTGAGTACTTCCAGACTCTGCGGCCTGATCTTCAGAATGCCTTTGAGGAAATCCAACCGATGAAAGCTTTTTATTTAGACCCTTTTATAGAGCCTGAACCTGAACCACAACTAGATGTAGTTGTCATAAGCAAGGGTATGTTCGGTATCTTCTTGGTCTGTTGCAGTTTCCTCTTCTTGTGGGTAACACTTTTTGATCCAGATGACCCACAATTATTTCGGCTACTGCTATACGATTATACGAGGTGACTAATTCTTCCAATGTCTGGCTGAAGACTTTAAACTTAGCACTTCTTGGTAGGTAACCCATTTTCGTGCGACACGGTAATATTCTTCCTTATTTATTTTCCCTCGAGTGGTAATAGTTTCTCCTTGTTCATGTTTTTAATTTTATCTTTAGAACATTGAGGACAATTTTAGATTTAAGTTTGGGGGTAAGGGAGAAACGTCTAGCGTCACATAATATCCGGTTAGCTAAGTTTACATACTGTTTCTCACCGAAAAGGTGGAAATTGGAATTGCTAGGGATAACATTCTATTGAGACATTAGAGAAAAAGACATTGAGATCTTTGAAATTCAGGAGAGAACTTGTTCCTTTTAGAGGGTAACCGTGATGGACCTAACCATCCATGATGGAAAGGCAAGTAGGTCAGGAAATGCCAGAAAGACAAAGCAACCTCACAATGTAGTCTTAGTTACTGGATTGCGAATCTCTCTCAGTAGAAACTTATCATCATCAACAAGCAAGGCGACATCAAAATCTATGAAAAAAGTTGAACACGTTTAAGGTTTAGAAGCAACAATAGAAGAGAATAATTCAAAAATCAAAGTTGAAGACTTAGTTACAAAAAGCTATAAGAGCAAACGATTTAAGTTGTTGAAGTTCATGATACCAAGACATCACAAGTTGCGAAGATCCAAGTTCTAAGTCCTTCTCTCATGGCCATGTAAAATTTTGTCTTGTAATTGTTTTGTTATATAATTAGTTTTGTCTTGTAATTGAACCCTGAAAAAAAATGAAAAAAAAAATGAAAAAAAAGAAAAGAAAAGAAAATCATCATTGCGTTCTTTTGTTATATAATTAGTTTTTTTTTTGGTTCAATAAGGCCATAGGGAAGTAGAAATTTTTAAGTCAAGCAAGAAATCGAAGAGAAGAGTTAATTGTCAAGGTTCTATGAGGTTCGATAGTTTATCATCAACAGTTGAAGACCGAAAAAGACGTTGTTTCTACTGAGCACTATGAGAGAGTCGAAGAAAGATACATTTGGTTGCTTTGTTAGTCCGCTTTCAATCTGGCACAAGATCTTTCTAGCACTGGTTTAAATCATCACACGTAATTAGTCCAGCTCTGTAGAAGATGTCCCTCTCATCTTTATCTCTCTCCTAATCTTATCCAGCTGTAAAGCAGCGGACGCATCTTACAATGTTTATCTAGATGTGTAGCGGATATCTCTTTATCTCGCAGTGTTGCGTATGTGTCTCCCCTTTTCTTCAGTCAGCTTTAGATCTGACACCTTTAATTTCTCTGGCATTCTAGTTACTTGGAGATAGGTTGAGAATATGTATGTCCTCATAGCTCTTTGGATACTTGTGACCAACTAGAAGTCATGGTTTTGTGGGTACACCTCTGGTAAACCCTCCCGAGATTAACTCGGTTTTATTTTTATTAGTTTTGCTCGAGGACTAGCAAATAATAAGTTTTGGGGTATTTGATAGACGCATTTATGTGTCTAATTTGTCCTTAATGTTTCGTATTGTTACTGCCCGTTTTTGTCCTTATTATGGTCTTTTGTGTGTTTGTGGGTATTTTTTGGAAATAAATATTGTTGGAAAATTCGGCTCGAAAAGTTGCTCGGTGCACCCCCGGAGGACATTTGCTATACCGACCCTCACTTTGGATAAGGGGTAACCTAATTACTAAGGGGCACCCCATTTATAGGCAGCTGCTAATCGCACCCCCGGACTGGATAAGGGGCACTCATTTTCTACAATTTGAATTTTTGTTTTGGCGGGAAACTGATTTCTCACCTGCAACATATTCTACCTCGGATTTGGAGGAGCTCAGTGAGACTCAATGGCTGAATTTGCAGGGGAAGAGTTGATTGAGCTTAACAGGCCTGGTAACGAGTTTGGAATCGATTAAAATCGGTTGTAATGTCCGTTGGAAGGAAATAGAGGTTCACGGGAAAAATATTACACGGGATTTTCTGGATTTCGTTTAGAGAGCTTCTGGTGAGATTTAATCGTTGGATTAGGATTTATGGAGTTAAACAGGACTGGTAAGGTCCTTAGAATCGACCAGATATGTCTAGATGATTGGAGTTTAATCCAAAACAGGGAGAGAGTATTAACAGATAAAAATACTCGAGAGTTAACTCTATCTGGCGTGTTTACAGCGTGTCCCACCTCTTCTGAGACATGTTTTCAATAACATGGAGTGTGCTGAGATGCAAAAGATGCGTGCGAATCAAAAACAGAGAAGAAAAAGTGAAGTTTTCTTCGTGTGATGACAGTGGAGAATAACGAATTAAAGAGAGAATATTCTGCATTAAACAAGAAGATTTGGAGGCTGTCGAGTATAAATAAGATGATGGGATGTCAGAGAGGGGAGGATGGAGAGTTAAGGGAAGAAAATAGAGGAGATTGATCGAGTTGCAGAGTTGGTTCTGCTGCTGCAGAAACCCTAGAAGACGAAGAACATTGACCCACATAAGCAGTCGTTTATGCTACAGTGAATACGACGGTCGAAAGACAGTCTTATATGCTACAGTGGTAACGACCCACAGCCGAGGGTCGTAGTTCTCTGGTTTGTAACAAATATAATTGTTACCAACCCGGTTTTGAATTATTTCTCCCTTTTCATCATTTGTAAACACCCTTTGAGCAATAATAATGATTTTTGAGCGTGTTTCCAACAACATGATGAGCTAGACCCCATCACTGGGACAACGAAGGAAGCAACTTTTCATGATTGTGGTAAATGAATTAATTCTTTTATTGACTTTTTGCATAGATTTAATTGATTTATGATTTCTGTTAATTATTTGTTATCTTGTTAGATGTCGCATGCTTAGTTCTAAATACTTTAGATGCGTCATGCTTTTAACTTACAAATAATATTTTACGAAATCTATTTTTGGCAAAGAACTAGAGTCACAACTTCTTTTGTTTGAGCCATATTGTCTAGAGTTAATGACTGAACCATAACAATATGAAAAGTAGTGGAATCCCGCGTCTCAGCGTCTCTTCATCTTGTGACATAATTTATATATTTTTAGTGTTTTCCTTTATTAATCCTAAAAACAATTTCAACAAGTCTGAGTGAACGAATCATCTTATTACAACTCAATTGAAAAACACACCAGGCATTTCCCTTAATCATTTCTAATCAGAAATATTGTACCAACATTAATAGAATAAAATACCACCATGCATCAGTAGTAATGGAAGTCCAGCCTATGGGAGAAGGTGACCAATGAGTAGGCAAAGGAATCGAAACAGGAAAAAGACAACTATCTGGGGAAATAGTATTAGGACATAAGGTATATCTCATGGTCATTGCTCTTCTAAGAAAAATCTTCGGTAATTTCTGTTTCTTAACAAATAAGACAAGGTTCCCACTATACCACATAGACCACACAATGTTAGCAGTTAAAGCAGCGTTGTTACTATCATTATTTTGAGAATAGGGGCCTACAGCAAACCAGAAGCATAACCAATCATGAAGATTAAAGTTCCTAGAAAAATCAGATCTAATATGCAAGCTAGAAAAAAACCAACCACGGCTCACAACAGGACAAGTAACCAAAGACTCTTTCATATTACCACATAGAGGACACAAATTTGACTCAATGTACATTCATTATGCAAAAACACTTCTAATGGGAATAGCATTTGCTAGAGAACTGCTCGGTCGAACTCATAAGCGTTGCTATCTCAAGCTTGTTTGTCAAGTTTAGTTGTCAAAACTATAAGTCTTCATTTCAAGTTTACTTATAGCTATGTCTCGGATTAGGATAGAATGTGTAGCTAAGCTTTAGACTTCACGACGTTCATCGATTGAAGACGAAGAACTACTAAGAGAAGCTTGTGGAACTTCATCAACAAAAGGTATATGGAGACTTGAACTCATTTATCACTCAGAAGTCTATTTCTATTCTATCTCCTATTGAGACAAAAGTCGTATAGCTATATAGACTTTACTTTATACACATTTGATATTTCGAGCTGAGTTTAACTCGCTTACATATTTCTCGAAATATGTGTTGGAAAGCTTTCGCTTTAACCAAGTTCATCTTTTATTCTTGAAGAAAGTCAAAAGATGATCATGTGAAAATCGCCTAGTAACATCGTACATGATTTTTGTGAGACAGTCATTTGATGTAGACTTGGAATGTTTGTATTGATCATTTGATCACATGGAAATTGCTTTGAAGCTAATAATTTGAGTGAGATAGCTATTCTCGTCTTCTAAGAATGTTTCAAGGATTAAAATGGGAGTTTAAAACAATTAACCTTTGGTTGGATATAACATAGTATGCGTACTTGTATGCTAACTGTTGCAAGTGTATTCAAATTCTGGGAATTTAGTATGCATACCCGTATGCGTATAGATTCAACAATTGAAGTCCGGTAACTATAGTATGCATACCCGTATTCGTACTGATTCAACTGAGTTCGGTTATGAACGACAGTATGCGTACCCGTTTGCATACTGGCGAACAAGACCAAGTCCGGGAACTTAGGTATGCGTACCCGTTTGCATACCTGAGTGGGTTAAGTTCTAAAATCGGTTATGTATGTTTACATACTCAAACAAATACATTTACATAATAAGGAATGCAATCTTTGCAAACCATGGCTATAATGTTCATGAATCGATTCGAGCGAATCAAAGCCGATTTGCTTCAATTGTGTCTTGTATACTTCTATGAGAATATAAACAATTGACCAACTCTATAACTAGTTTCATTTGAGTCATTTGAACTGGTTGTGTTTAAGATGAACAAGGTTGATATGAAAGTGTTCATATGGCTAACTTCGGTTAACTATTGTTGAGTCAACCAAGTGCAAACGTTTAGGTACGACTACCCATATCTAAATGAAGGAACATTTTATTTGTGTGTAACAAACTAAGACAATCTAACAGTTGAGAGATATTATCTTGACTCTAATCAGGTTTTCATCCAACTGTGAATATTGAATGCTTTGTTACCAAGGTAGCATTGATTGCAAACCCTGATTTGAAGACTATATAAGGGAGAACTCTAGCAACTGGGAAACCTAATCCCCACACCTCCTGTGTGATACTAGTTGCGAATAGAGTCGATTCTCCTTGAACCTAGGTTTTTCCTAAATCCATTATAGGTTAATGACTTAAATACATCATTGGGATTCTGAAGCCAGACCCGACTATTTTCTCTGTAGTTGCGTGTTCTGATCTTACTTTGTTCTATCGTATTGAGTATTATCTTCTCTAAGATTTTCTCGAGATTTAATATCCGATAGGTAAGATAAAAAGTAATCACAAAGCTCTTCGTCTCATTCTTTGTGATTCCACAATATCTTGTTTCGCTACCATATATACGATTAATATTATCATGAGGTGATTGATATTACTAGGTTTTTTTTCGGGAATATAAGTCAGGTGTATCAATTGGTTCCTGTTCACCTTGATTTATCAAAAGACGGAACAAAAACTCGTAGGTATTTCATTGGGAGACAGATTTATCTATTCAATACACTTTTCTGTGTGAGACAGATTTGTTTATCAAGTCTTCGACTTTGGGTCGTAGCAACTCTTAGTTGTGGGTGAAAACATCTAAGGGAATCAAGTGCTTAGATTCCTGCTGGGATTCAAAGGCGTAAGGAACACGACTGTACCTTACTCAATGTGAGATTGGTTAGGGATCAACTACATTCCAGTACGAAGTTAGCTTGTAGTAGGCTAGAGTCTATAGCGTCTTAATACAGTGTGGTGTTCAAATCTGGACTTGGTACCGGGGTTTTTCTGCATTTGCGGTTTCCTCATTAACAAAATTTCTATTGTATGTGTTATTTCTTTTCTGCATTATATTTTTTATATAATTGAAATATCACAGGTTGTACATACTTCAATCAATTGGTGAATCCAACCTTTGGTTGTTGATTGAAATTGATTGACGTTTGGATATTGGTCTTTGGTACAATGCAAGTTATTTCTCATATTAAGCTGGCTCACAGATTTCTATGAGAAATTGAGATATAACTCTTGAATATATTTTCCTTGATTGAGTCTAACTGCCTAGTTGATTCTCTTGGAATTATATTGGAGTTAGTCCATATAGATTGCCTAAACGAAATATTGGGTGTGGTTGTTAGAACCCACGCTTTTTCAATTGGTATCAGATCAGGCAAACACATTTTAGACCTCATAAGTCTGTGCTTGTAGCAATCTGACTCTATGGATAGAAACACTATCTCTATAAAAATACCACCATCTTCGATGGATCGAATTACTTATGGTAGAAAATTGTTGTGCATGTCTTTCTTCAAGCACGTGATTTTCAATCATGGGTTTGTGTAGTTAATGGCTATGATCCTCCGGTTGTTACAGAAGGCGATGTAATTGTTCCAAAGAATATTGATGCATATGATCCTGCCGAGATTCTCGCTGCATAGAAAAATTCTAAAGGATTAAATGTTATCATCCATGCCATTACTTCAGATCTTCAATACTATGTGACTACGTGCATTAAGTCTAAAGAATCCCGGGATATCATAGAAGCTGTATTCGAAGGAAATTCCTCTGAGAAAGAAGCTAGGATTCAAAACCTAAATTCTGATTAGGAAAACCTTCGTATGGCTGATGAAGATTCATTTGATAAGTTTAATGGCAAAGTGTCTAAAATTGTTAATGCATCTTTTGCATTGGGTAAGACTATTCCTGAAAAGGACATTATGATGAAAATTCTTAGATCGTTGCCAGCCAAATATGATTCTAAGAAACATGCCATCGTTGAAGGAAATAACCTTGATACTCTTTCCAGAAATACTCTTGTTGGAAAGCTAAAGATTTTTGATCTTGAACTGAGTAAAAGAGAAAAACTTCGCATGTCTTGCAATCCTGTTGCTACATCTGAAGTAAAGTCTCGTTGTCCTGAATTGATTGATACAAAGGATGTGAACTGCTTTAATTAAACTCTCTCACTGTTTTTGAAAAAGAGGGGGTCTAACAACACCACCCAATAATTCGATTAGCAATCTGTATGGACAAACTCCGAAATACTTTGCTAGAGAATCAACTAGACAGTCAGACTCAATCTAGATTAAAGTATCTCAAGGAGTCAATATCTCTCACTTGTTTTGATTTACTCAAGCTAATACAATAGCGAGTCTTTAATCAAACACAAGGAATAACTTGGACGGTACCAAAGACCAATATCCAAGGATCAATCAATATCAATCAACAACCAAAGGTTGGATTTCCAATTGATGATCTTAACGCACAACCTGTATTATTTCAATTATATAAGATATAACGCGGAAAAGAAACAACACACACACCAGAAGTTTTGTTAACGAGGAAACCGCAAATGCAGAAAAACCCCGGGACCTAGTCCAGATTGAATACACATTTAAGACGCTACAAACACTAGCCTACTACAAGCTAACTTCGGACTGGACTATAATTGAACCCCAATCAGTCTCCCACTAATTCAAGGTACAGTTGTACTCCTACGCCTCTGATCCCAGTATGATACTGCGCACTTGATTCCCTTAGCTGATCTCACCAACAACTAAGAGTTGCTGCAACCCAAAATCGCAGACTTGATAATAAACAAATCTGTCTCACATAGAAAAGTCTATCAAAGGATAAATCTGTCTCCCACAGAAAAACCATAGGTTTTTGTTCCGTCATAAGATATGAAATCAAGGTGAACAGGAACCAATTGATAATCCGATCTTATATTCGCGAAGCAAACCTTAGATTAATCAATCACCTCTTAACAATCCTTCTTGACTACACAAGCGGTTTGTTGAGGAAGCACAAAAAGTGAGACGAAGATGTTTGTGACTTCTTTATCTTGCAAATCATAGAACTCTCACGATCTCAAGCCAATCAATAGATTGTACTCGTAGGATAGAATATGCAATATCAGATCACACAACTACGATAAAAGTAGTATCGATCTGGCTTCACAATCCCAATGAAGTCTTTAAGTCGTTAACCTTGTTTTAGAGAAGAAAACCAAAGGTTAAAGGAGAATCGACTCTAGCGAGCGCACTAGTATCACACAGACGTGCGGGGATTAGTTTTTCACAATGCTAGATATCTCCTTTATATAGCTTTCAAATCAGGGTTTTGCCTTAGTTACGAAGCAATCCATATTCACCGTTAGATGAAAACCTGATTTAGATTCAAGATAATATTTCTCAACCGTTAGATCGAAAACTTAGCTTGTCACACACACTTGGGTAGATGTTTACTGGGTTCGTGAAAACCATGCCCAAACGTGTACGTGTATGTTGGTTCAACATAGTAACCCAAAAGGTTAACCATATGAGCAATTCATATTAACCTAGTTCTTCTTCACCATAACTAGTTCAATTGACTCAAATGAACTAGTTAGAGAGTTGTTCAATTGCTATGAGATCTTATTTAACTACATAAGACACAGTTGAAAAAAAGATGATTCGATTCGATGAATCGGCTCATGAACTTTATAGCCACGGTTTGCATAAAGCATTCCTTAGTAATTTAAGTTTCATGTCCAGAGAACATCTTTAGATCATAACCACTTAAGCTCACAAACAAGTTCACGGACTTAAGGAAACCGAGAGATTTTTCCAAACTCAGCAGAAAATCTCGGCAAAGAGACTTCCGCCAGTTCGCGGACTAGGTTCGCAAACTGAGTTCGCGGATTAAACACGCAAACGAGTTTTTGGAAAATCCCAGCAGAAATTCTCGGCAAGAGAACTTCCGTCAGTTCGCGAACTGAGTTCGCGGACTTGGCAAAGCCAATTCTTCCGGTTTCTCTCAATCAACAAAGTTCGAAAACTTAGGATTAAAGAATACATGGTTATGTAATCTAAACTCTCATTCCAATCATTGAGACATTCTCAGAGGATGTTATATAGACGTTATTCACAGATTGTTTCACGTCAGAGCAACTCTCAAAGTAATTGAAACTTTTCATGACTTTCGTCACTAGGTGAAGATAAACTTGATCAAAGCGAAACGCTTTACCAACATACGATTTCGAGAAAAAGATAAGTAGTGAATACTCAGCTCGAAATATCAAATGTGTATGATCAAGTATATATATCATACGACTTTTTGTCTCATAAGAAGTGGGAGATAGAAGAGATAGACTTTTGAGTGATAGATAAGTTCAAGTCTCCACATACCTTTTTGTTGATGAAATTCCACGGTTCCTTGAGTAGATCTTCGTCGTTGTATGATGAATCGCCATGAAGTCCTTGAGCTCAACTACACTTTTTTATCCTAGTCCGAGACTTAGCTATAATAGACTAGAAATCAAGACTCATAGTTTTGATCACTAACATTGACAAACATGCTTGATATAGCAACTCATTCGAGGTCGACCGAGCTATGCTCTAACAATCTCCCCCTTTGTCAATTTTAGTGACAAAACTATTAATACATATGGAATACAAAAAAGATAAACTTTAGTAGCTCCTATTCCATAGTCTAATCTTCAACGTTCCTTGAAATCTTTGTCCTTCCAAGTACTCCAATGATCCCAAAGGTTGTAAGTTTAGCACCACCGTTGTTCAAGATCCATATCTATAACAATGGGAGAAATCGAGATTCCCGATCATTATTATAAAATGTCATAGTATCATTATGTAACATCAAATTCCAATTGCATCACGACTTTAACAACAATACTATGGTGATATATATCACTCCCCCTTAGTCAATACTCCATCTCGATCATGGAAACCACTCCCCCTTACACAATGATCCGAAAACCATATGTATTTGTAGTGTGAACTACATTATTTCTCCCCCTTTTGGTCAATAAAATTGGCAAAGGTAAAAGAACGGGATCATAATGAAATTTCCACAAGAGACATTTCATAGACTAAAACAAAAATACATACCAACTTAATTTAGATGCAATCATAAATCCGAAGCTAAATGCATTCATCAAGGAGTTTTAAGATACAAGATAACCCCTATAAAATTCCACAGCCGCACACCCCGCAAGATATTACCATTAAGCACAAGTTCAAAAGAACTCTCCCCCATTTGATGTCATTCCCGAAAGAACAACAAGAGCGACCTTAATTTCGAAAGAAAAGAAGAATTTTTTAATTAGACACCAA
Organism: Papaver somniferum; assembly: GCF_003573695.1. Taxonomy (NCBI): domain Eukaryota; kingdom Viridiplantae; phylum Streptophyta; class Magnoliopsida; order Ranunculales; family Papaveraceae; genus Papaver; species Papaver somniferum. The sequence goes on along the minus strand of NC_039358.1, from coordinate 50,213,713 downwards.
AAAACATGGAAATGATTTTCTATATCCAAAACTCAACCAAATTAATCACAAGTAAACCCATGATTAACTTCATCGGAATACTCAACTAAAACAAACCACAAAAGTGATCAATTTAATTGATTGTGCTCAACATAAGAAAACTCACGGAGCTACGACTAAGATAACCACATGGAGATGACTACCTTAATCGTTCAAATACTCAACATAAGGAAAACCTTACGGAATATACGACTACATCAACCAATAGAACATGATTAGTATAGCCGTTCATATACCTAACACAAGAACTTGTGGAATATATGAAAAACTCAACTAGATTAATTACAAGAGAACCTATAATTAATCTAATTGGAATACACAACCAAACTAATCACCGAGGAAATCAATTTAATTGTCAAAAGATTTTGCTCAACAAAAGAAGACTTTCGGAGCAAATAACTAAATAACCAATCAAGATGATTAATTTAGTTCAAGAATGCTCAACATATCTCATGGAACAACCAACAAGGCCAATATTAATCGACATAGTTGTAACGTGCTCAGCATAAGATACACAATGGAGCCTTCACGGTAAAACATAACAAAATGTATCAATGAAGATCAATACCATGGATAACATACAAGGATCTATTCTATTTTCCATCACTATTTGCATAACGACATAATAGACTTTATCCTTGTCAAACAAAAGATTTCATCCTATTTTCCATCAAATAAATGACCGCATAGGCATAACTTTTATAATTGTCAAAAGTCCATTCGTCCTTTCATAAATACGAATATCAATTTATGAACGACTTTACTTTTGACACAATATGGGACCTTCAAGTTCACGGACGCAAACAATACATATCCCATAGAAATATTGAAATACTTCAAAACAGATTAATACTGCAATAATATCATCCTCCAAATATTTTTAGAATTTAAAACAAATAAACCTAAAAAATAACATAAGAAGATGAAAACAAAAATAGCTATGTGTAGTCACAATCTTCGCTATTAAAGCTCTAGTTATTCTTCCAACTCAACCAAAAAGAAGACATACTAGGCAACAAACTAGAACCAAGATCAGACGAAAAACTAAATCCTGTATGCAACCAGGGATTGAACAAGAATGAGTTCCTCAGTTTCCTTCCTTAGTTCGCCTTTTAGGTAGTCAAGGTTCCTTGTTGCAAAACTGAGTTGTTCTCGAACGACCTTAAAGTATTCAAGAAGATTTCCTACCAGTTGTGAAGAAATCTGAACTGGTAGTTTGTCTTCGTTTTCATGATCAAGAGCATGAAAGCACGAGATATCAATAGGACAAATCTCAACATCATCAACCTTGTTGCTTCCCTCCATTGTGCACCAAAAAGACTTTTAGAAAATCTTTTTGACTTCTGGAACACATTATATATATATAAGGAATTCTATCAAACCCTAGGAAACATGCCGTTCGTGAGGGTTGGTGCGTGATCTGGAGAAACGGGCCTAAGATAGACCAAAGAATCCCAAAACGTAAAAAGAAATAGATGTTGAGGAGCAAACGGAATAAAGTAACATCGAATGCAGTACAATCCTGACAGGTTTCCCAAGATGAAAATCCTGAGAATCATGAGCATCCCTTTTTAACTAAACATAATTAAAAGAGATGCAATATGAACATGTAAGGGTGTAATAAGATGAGCATCTTGCTCATCATTATTTACTTCTTCTTTTTCCTTTTCATCGGTATTTATCAAGCTATCTGGTATAGTTGAAGAAACATTATCAAGAGAAGATTTAGAAGTACCTGTGTTAACAACATTCCATGTTTTCTTGATATTCCGTCTTAGTTTGTTTATACAGATCTTCAGATCATACACCCTATTGTTGACGTGTAGAAAATCTGAGTTGGAAGACTTGAATTCACAGTCCTTTTTGAGAAGATTAGAGGAACTTAACTCATTTTTCTTTCAATTGTTCCTTTTTCTCTTTCCAGACTGATTTACAACACATGTCACACTTTTGTTGTTTTTTCTTCCACCGTTGTAGGCATCCTTCGGTTTGAAAACATAATTAGGAAAAGCCTTATCACAGTATACCCCTTGAGGCCGAGCAAGGTTGATTCCAATCTGTGATATAGGTTTAAAAACTTCCTTAGACATCCAAGTAAGAATGTTGTGAATTTTTGCATTCCTTATCCGAAGACGACACCTTCGCTCAGAGTGTCCTTTGTTTCCGCAGTAATAGCAGTTGAAGGACTTACGTTCAGTAGTTCTCTTTTGAGTAGGTTTAGAAGAAGTAGAATCCTTGTTTTTGCAAGCTGACACAGGTTCTTCACATGGAGAATTATTAACATCCTTAACAAACTTAATATTACCATTGTTAGGAGCGTCTATTCCTTTATACCCCAGACCACGTTTATCATGATGTTCTTTACAGGCTCCCAGTGGTGGGCCCGGGAAAGCGTATAAAATTTGAAGCGAAATGAAACGCGGGCCTACAGTAATACCGCAAGTGCACGGTCGTCAGTTGTAGCTCGTGCAAGTACGGGTCGATCCACAGAGACTGTGGGTGTTTGGAGTTTCTAGCTATTTGGGTTCTAAATTGCTATTGGGCTTTAGGTATCAAAGGGTTGTGGTACCAATGGGTTATGAATACCCTTTGGAACTGTTGGGCTTTGAATACCCTTTGAGTAAATTGGGCTTAATGGGTTTTTGGTCTTTTGATGTGAACTGGGCTTGGTAACAGTGAACTGGGCCTTAGGTTTTTGGAATGAACTGAGCCTTGGGCTCAGTTGGCTGGGCCTTTAGATTAGCTAGGCTTCTGAGCTATGAACTAGGCTTTAGGCCTTAACCTGGACTTTGAACCTGGGCTTTTAGCCTTTGGTTCTAAGCTAACTGTTTGGAGCAGCAGCAGACAAGGCTGGGCTGGAGAAGAAGCAGCAGCAGCAGTGGTGGCTTCAGCAGCAGCAGAAGCAGTGCACAGCAGCAGCAAAAGCAGTAGCAATTAGTAGCAGCTGGGGGAGAACAAGGCAGCAGAGCACTAGGCAGTGAATGCAGTAACAAGAACAGGAGAAACAAAAGAGAAGAAAGAGCAAATAGTGGCAGTGAAACTGTGATATTTACAAAGCAATGAAGATGGTAGTGAAATAATGAGACAATGGAAATGAAGCAAAGAGAAAGACCAAGGCAGTGAAGTAAATGTGACAGTGAAGCAAAGGTAACAGTGGCAGTTAACAGGAAACAAAGCCAAATAAACCAAGGCTGTTAGCCAAGGGCAGGGAGGAGTTTGCAGCTGTGGCTAAGCTAAGGCTTAGAATCCACCTTGTGTCCTAGCTAAACAATGCAATTCTAGATTTAAAAACTTAAGCATCCAACTAGAATGGGAAGAGAATCAGCTTGCTCACTGATTTTCCCCTAGCATTGACTGTCTTTTGACAGAACAATCAATCACAGGCATATCAGAGCACCAACTTCTTCCCATTACTCAAGCAAAACAGGCCTTCCTAGCAATTCATCATTCAATAGAACTAAGGTTTCATCTGAGCCTCAGCAGTGACTCAGAACATAATTAACACTACAATGGAACTAAACATGATCATTTAAACTACTAAACAGTGAAAGAAAATTGCAAAAGAAGAACCCTAAAAATTAACAGTGAAATCAAATTGACATTGAGAATTAAATTAACCCAATTAGGGGGTATCTCGGCTAACCAAGAACAACTTTTAACATCCTACATCACTTCCCTTTTATAGCTTACAACAAAATACAAAACCCTAATTCGAAACCCTAATTTTTTGGGGAAAATCAAATTCTCTCACCAATTTCCTGAATTGAGCTCGACCCATGCTTTGGGTATGTCCCCTCTGCTCTTCTGAAGCTTTTCCTGCCCTCAATTTTGTCTTCTCCTCGCTGTTGGTGAAACCCTAGCTCGAGATTTCTTGTCAAACCCACACCTAGGGTTCAGAGATGTGAATTTGGAAAGAAGTCTAGGCTAGGGAGAGATGTCGTGTTGTTGTCGGGTGGTTGTGGTGGTGGTGTGGTTCGAGAAAAAGGTGTAGCTGGTGGAGGTGATGGAGTTGCAGAGCTGTGGAGCAGCTCTCTGCAGTTTGGGGAAGATGAGAAGAAGAACCCGATGGAGAAGAAGGGTCCGTTTGGTTGGGTAATAGGGTTCGGTGACTAGGGTGTGAAGCAGGGATAGCGAACTTTGATGAACATCGAGTAAAGAGCGTTGGATGATCCCATATAGATTGAATCGAACGGCTACGATGGAGAGGTATGTGGCGACCGTTGGATTATGAGATACAACAAAATTGACGGCTTCAGATGGAGTTAGGTACTATGGTGTTTGACAGGAGCTTCGGATTTTGATGCACAATGATGAGGCGACCGTTGGATGACAAGATGGATCCAATCTGACGGCTCTCATGGAAATGGGTGTGGATAATGGAAATGGATTTGGGTAAGGGTTTTGGGCCTTGGGTATGCCAAGCCCATATCTTCTTTAAGAACAATTCTTCCTCTTCAAGCCCACTTCTCGTTGATCCGGCTCTTGCAAACATCATTCTTCGCTTCCTCCTAGCGGGAGTCTTTGCCGTTCCTTTGCTCTTTTCGCTCCGTGAGATAACCATGCTTTATTTAGTACCTAAAAAGGCAAAATTAATTAAGAAAAGTATTTATTCTTGAAAACAACAAAAATACAGAATATGGGATAAAATGTAGAATCAATGCACAAAAGATGAGCTAAATGCCAACAAAAAGATATAGAAATATGCACTTTTTAGCACTCATCACCCAGCATAGAAGACAGTTTTTTAGAGCTAGAACCGAACCTATTTAGATTCTCTTCTAGTGATTTTACCTTATTAAGAGCAGCAGTGACTTTGGTTTCCAAGGATTTCTCTTTGGTAAGAAGACTGCATTCTTTGTCATTGAAACAATTATGTTGAGATTCACATCTTGCTTCAGTTTCGGCAAGTCTCTCTTTTAACATACAGAGGTTACGAAGAAGATTATGACATTCAAATTTTCTTGAGTGAACCTCTTCTTCATGATAATTAACGGTAGATTGTAATCGTTTGTATCTACCATCATAACCTTTGAAGAGTTTTCTCAACTTTCTGTTTTCTTGACAGAGAGGACCCATGTACTTTCTCAAGCAAGCAGTTGTCCTTGTTTCTTTCAATTCACGATTAAACAACTTGATGTATTGAGAAACTTACTCATCAAGACATGTCCTTCTTCTGAATCACTATCATCTGAGAGATCATCCAACTGTTCATCAAGAGATTTTCTCCAGTTGAATGCAGATTCGGATGGAGGAGACTTGAAGGAGTTTTCCTTAGTGGTTTCAGATCTTTGAAACTTATCTGAGCAGCCCTGTACTGATGTTGCATTGTCAGAGATAGTACTCTTGTCCATAGAGTTAGATCGCTACAAACACAGACTTATGAGGTCTTTAACGTGTTTGCCTGCTCTGATACCAATTGAAAAAGTGGGGTCTAACAACAACACCCAATAATTCGATTAGCAATTTGTATGGACGAACTCCGAAATACTTTGCTAGAGAATAAACTAGACAGTCATACTCAATCTAGATTAAAGTATCTCAAGGAGTCAATATCTCTCACTTGTTTTGATTTACTCAAGCTAAAACAATAACGAGTCTTTAATCAAACACAAGGAATAACTTGGACGGTACCAAAGACCAATATCCAAGGATGAATCAATATCAATCAACAACCAAATGTTGGATTTCCAATTGATGATCTTACAGCACAACCTGTATTATTTCAATTATATAAAATATAATGCGGAAAAGAAATAACAAAGACACCAGAAGTTTTGTTAACGAGGAAACCGAAAATGCAGAAAAACCCCGGGACCTAGTCCATATTGAATACACACTGTATTAAGCCGCTACAAACACTAGCCTACTACAAGCTAACTTCGGACTGGACTATGGTTGAACCCCAATCAGTCTCCCACTAATTCAAGGTACAGTTGTACTCCTACACCTCTGATCCCAGCAGGATACTACGAACTTGATTCCCTTAGCTGATCTCACTCACAACTAAGAGTTGTTGCAATCCAAAATCGCAGACTTGATAATAAACAAATCTGTCTCACACACAAAAGTCTATCAAACTCTCACAGAAAAACCCTAGGTTATTGTTCCGTCTTAAGATATAAAATCAAGGTAAACAGGAACCAATTGATAATCCGGTCTTTTATTCCCGAAGAACAGCCTAGATTAATCAATCACCTCTCAACAATCTTTCTTGACTACACAAGCGGTTTGTTGAGGAATCACAAACAGTGAGACGAAGATGTTTGTGACTACTTTATCTTGCCTATCGTAGAACTCTCACTATCTCAAGCCAATCAATAGATTGTACTCGTACGATATAAGATGCAAGATCGGATCACACAACTACGATAAAAGTAGTATCGGTCTGGCTTCACAATCCCAATGAAGTCTTTAAGTCGTTAACCTGGTTTTAGAGAAGAAAACCAAAGGTTAAAGGAGAACTGACTCTAGCGAGCGCACTAGTATCACACAGACGTGTGGGGATTAGTTTTGCACAATGCTAGATGTCTCCTTTATATAGCCTTCAAATCAGGGTTTTGCCTTAGTTACAAAGCAATCCATATTCACCGTTAGATGAAAACCTTATTTAGATTCAAGCTAATATTTCTCAACCGTTAGATCGAAAACTTAGCTTGTCACACACACTTGGGTAGAAATTTACTGGGTTTGTGAAAACCATGCCCGAACGTGTACGTGTATGTTGGTTCAACATAGTAACCCAAAAGGTTAACCATATGAACAATTCATATTAACCTAGTTCTTCTTCACCATAACTAGTTCAATTGACTCAAATGAACTAGTTAGAGAGTTGTTCAATTGCTATGAGATCTTATGTAACTACACAAGACACAAATGAAACAAATATGATTCGATTCGATAAATCGGCTCATGAACTTTATAGCCACAGTTTGCATAAAGCATTCCTTAGTAATTTAAGTTTCATGTTCAGAGCACATCTTTAGATCATAACCACTTAAGCTCACAAACAAGTTCACGGACTTAAGGCAACCGGCAGATTTTTCCAAACTCAGCAGAAAATCTAGGCAAAGAGACTTTCGCCAGTTTGCGTACTAGGTTCGCGGACTGAGTCCGCGGACGAGTTTTTGGAAAATCCCAGTAGAAATTCTCGGCAAGAGAACTTCCGTCAGTTCGCGGACTGAGTTTGGAAACTGAGTTCGCGGACTTGGCTTATCCAATTCCTCCGGTTTCTCTCAATCAACAAAGTTCGAAAACTTCGGATTAAGGAATACATGGTTATGTAATCTAAACTCTCATTCCAATCATTCAGACATTCTCAGAGGACGTTATATAGCCGTTATTCACAGACCGTTTCATGTCAGAGCAATTCTCAAAGTAATTAAAACTTTTCATGACTTTCGTCACTAGGTGAAGATAAACTTGATCAAAGCGAAACGTTTTACTAACACACGATTTTGAGAAAAAGATAAGTAATGAATACTCAGCTCGAAATGTCAAATGTGTATGATCCAGTCTATATAGCGTACGAATTTTTGTCTCATAAGAAGTAGGAGATAGAAGAGATAGAATTTTGAGTGATAGATAAGTTCAAGTCTCCACATAACTTTTTGTTAATGAAGTTCCACGGTTCCTTGAGTAGATCTTCTTCGTTGTATGATGAATCTCCATGAAGTCCTTAAGCTCAACTACACTTTTCTATCCTAGTCCGAGACTTAGCTATAATAGACTAGAAATAAAGACTCATAGTTTTGATCACTAACATTGACAAACATGCTTGATATAGCAACGCATGCGAGGTGGACCGAGCGATGCTCTAACAATCTCCCCCTTTGTCAATTTTAATGACAAAACTATTAATACATATGGAATACAAAAAAGATTAATTTTAGTGGCTCATCTTCCATAGTCTAATCTTCAACGTTCCTTGAAATCTTCGTCCTTCAAAGTACTCCAATGATCCCAAAGGTTGTAAGTTTAGCACCACCGTTGTTGAAGATCCGTACCTATAACAATGAGAGAAATCGAGATTCTCGATCACTATTATACAGTGTCATAGTATCATTATGCAACATCAAAGTCCAATTGCATCACGACTTTAGCAACAACACTATGGTGATATGTATCACTCCCCCTTAGTCAATACTCCATATCGATCATGGAAACCACTGTAAAGACCCTCAAGCTCGTCAACGCTATTTGACTGGTCTAGCGATGATCATGAGACGATTAAGGCGCTAACGACTTGATTAATTTGAGACGAATGTTAATTAATAGCAATTAATCTAACAACGATCTAGATATGAAATTAGTACCATCGAATACATCACGAAAAGTTAGCGAAATAAACTACTCGAACGTGTCATTCGGACACTTGACGAAGAAGATATCATCATATAAGTATGAAGGGGTAAAATAGTAATTAGGACGTACACCGCTTGGCTGCCCATATCAATCTTCTGGGTGCCTAGAGTATTTTCATTGGCCTTATCACCCAGACGTGTCGCAGATAAATTCATTTCTCTCTTTTCTTTCTCTTTCATCTTCTTCTCTTCCCTTCTTCTATGTTCTTCGTCTGTTGGCGATTTTGAGAATCAGTTCATGATTTTGAGTTGGTTTAAAGCTTGTATATATCAAAGGTTAATTGATGGTGGTAGTTCTGGTTGATCTGGTGAAATCAAACCCAGCAGAGAAGGTAAACAAAGATTTAATTTAGGGTTTCTGTTTAATTGATTTTCTTTATGGAATTGAGAGCGTTTTGATGTTTTAATTCTTGGGTTTGTTGTTAATTAAGTTAGACATGATCGTGTAAGGCTTAATTCCAGTTTCATAGAGAGTTAGGGTTTGTTTGTTCTTCCCTAAATCTATCAGAAATTAGGGTCCATGTGAATTAGGGTGTTTGAATTGGAATCATCAGATGGAGAAAATGAATTGGTTTGTGGGGATTGAAGTTGGGTGTTGATTTAGGGTTTTACAATGAAGAGTTAGAAATCAGGGTTTGAGTTTACAATTGAGGATCAATTGAATGGTGCTGGAAAGAAGAAGAATTGGTGATTTGGATTTGATTAATGGTGACATTTAATTACATAATGGAAAGGATTGCAATTCAAGGGTGGTCTGAATTGAATTGAGGTTGTGTTGTGGTTCAAGTTATAGATATTGCAGTTCTGGTGGTGATGGTGGTGTTGATTAATGCAGTGAGAGTTATGTTAGAACTGATGTTGGCAGTGGAGTTGAACTGTGAGTGTGGCTGATATGGAATGCAAAGTTGAGTTGGTGGTGTATTGGGTGATTGTAGGATGCTGGAGTTGTAGGTGATGTTCAATTGGTAACAATGGTAGTGGTTCTGTAGCTGTTGGTGATTGGGTATGGAGATGGAGACGATTTCAGGTGGAAGATGTATGTGAAGTTGTTTAAGTGTGAGTTGCTGCCAGAGACAAAGAATGGAGCAAGGTGGTGAATCTGTAATGAATTGCAGGTGTTGATGAAGAAGTTTTATTAATGGTGGTTTTCTTAGCTGAGCTTGGAAATTTGAGATGTTTATGCATTACAGAGGAGGCCTAAGATGTGATTAAAATAAGCTGAGAAGAATGGTGTTGCAGACATGAAAATGAAGAGATACTGATGATTGCAGGTGCAAGCTGAGCTGAAGTTTAGATGTATGAATTAGGAATGTGTTAGAAAGTGCTTGTGAAAGAAGATGTCGTTGTTGTTGTTGTGTATAATAGTGGGTGGACATATGAAGTGTGGGTTGTGAGTGAATTACATGTGATATGAAGAACTAGTATGGATTCTAGCTAAAGAAGTGGATGTCTGAATTGTTAGAGAATGATGTGAGGTTAGCAGAATTGATTGAGATTCAAGTTCAAGTTTAAGAAATAAGAGTTGTAATTAGGTTAAGTTGTAAAGTTGTATTGAAGTTAGAATTGTAATTTTTGGTTCATGTCTTGGCATGTTTCGTATTGCATCTTGTTTGTGCAGTAGTATTCTCTGGCCTGTGCAATGGCTCTGGCCTGTGCAAGGCTTTTGGCCTTGAGCTTTTCAGCTTAGTCAGAACCTGACTGACCTAGCTTACCCTCACTTACATATCTGAGTGAGTTCAATCGTTTTGACTCACTGAGTTCCTATCTTGACCCGAGTTGACACAGTTGACCGATTTGGAACTGACCTTTTGACTTTGACTAGTTGACCTGGCCTTGGATGTTGACTGTTAATCGACTCTTTTACCGGCTGTGACCGTTAGTTGATCGAGTTGGATTACACCTTGTGTTAATGGGCCGAGCTTAGTGTACTTGGGCTTAGTCCTAGTTTTCCCATGTTGATTGTTTGGACCCTTTATGGTCCGAACTAGCTTTTGGTTCCTTCTACAAAGTTGTAGATATTCATAAGAAATACCTAATGGACTATAGAACCAACCTAATCGGATTAGTAAAACATTGGAAGTGTTAAAGATAGATAATGAAAAGGTGTACAATCATAAATGGGTTTAGAACCATTAGATAGTTCACTTAGCTATAACTAGATAATTGTATGACATTGTGTTATGAGCCTTGTATGAGCCTTTTGGCTAATCTTTAGAGTGCTTGTGTGATTAACAGTTAGTCGTTATTAACAACGATCGATTCAAAGGATGATCCAGTGGATTGAACATCTCGAGGTAGGCGAGACTTGTCATCAAAAGAGGTGGGAATCAATAACGAACTCTCTTGTATTCATTGTTGTTTTAAAAATCCATCTTTTATGAAATGCATGCATGTATTTGTTACTATATGATATGTGTACGCATGTATTATTTATGTGTATTACAAACTAGTTTTCTTTTACATTTTGGGATGGGCTTGGATCTTTAGAAACAACTAATATCTGTATTTTGGTAGTATTTACTTATTTCCAAAAATGTGATTCATTCCATTGACTGGAAAGTGGTTACAATCTTTTTTTGTTGTTAGCATAAAAGGGAGAAGTTTTCCTTTTGATTGGTGTGATATGTGTGCTCCCAAATGTTATATTTATTTATTGCAAACCTAGATAGGCCTCTTTGGGCTGAATATTATATAGGTCTGGTTTTAATTTGGCCATTATACCTTCCCTATTTCTGTACGGGGGCAACGCATGTCTCATACGTGAATGTTTACTGTTTTTTTTAAATTACTTTCAAAAGCTATTTTATTATGTTTTGGTGTTTAGAGAGAATGATTTTGAGAATATTATATAAGATTGTTGGATTTACACGTGGGCGGATTGTGGGCTCTCCATGGTGTAAGGACTTCGGTCGGATATAATGTTGTTACCATTTGTTTTCTTTGAATACTTGATATGTAGAGTGCGCGTACAATGAGGTACTGGTAAGGTACATATAGTTTATGACTTGAGGACGGAAACCTCATGGACGCTTTAATGATCATTGAAGAATCCGCAACAGTCATGCCTTGCTACTCCGAAGGAAGACGTCGCTCAACTGTTATTTATGTTGTGAATGTGTGCCGATTTATTGGTTGGTAAAACTTTATATTTTCGGTACTACTTATTACTTTAATATGCTTTACAGTTTTTCCGTTTTTATCGGTTTTCAGTAAAACCTGCATTGTCTTTAAATCATTTTAGTGGTTACTTGAAAGTTAGTTGTTATTTCTACGGGGCACCCCTTTTAGGGATGATGTGCCCATCCATTCCCACTTTCAGTTTCAGAGACAGATTCAGTTCAAGTGGTGCACGTGGCGATGAAAGCTTCGAGGAGTTGGTTTCGTTAGTTGGTTAGATTTCGCTATATTTATTTTTTGTTTATATTCTATTTGTAAATCAACTCACTATTGAATATGTATCATATGAGGGGAGTTCTTGTAATTATTTCATAGAGGGTTTAGATTCGGGTTAATCTTTGATTAGAACTTCTTTCTTACTGTTTAAATAGATGTTTTAGATCGTTAGTGCCTCACTTTATAGTTAATCACTTGGATTAGTCAGCTGCTAGCTTAGGGGGCGCTACAGACTTGGTATCAGAGCTCACTATTAGATCATACATGGGCGACAATAGGATTAGCCAGTGATAGATAGTGAACTAGATTTATTTAAAACTGGGTTGGGTTTGTGAGATAAATCTTAATTCACTAAAAAACAATAAAGAACTAAAATATTCTTGAATTGAATGATTGATTTTTTCAGCATGTTGATTGTTTGCTTCTTTTTTTGTGTGTATATATCTATGAAGTAAAAATTGTAGGTTGAAATCTATTGTGGTACAAGTTATAAATTTGAATAGATAACTAGAAATTAGTTCGTCTCAATTGAATGATACTTAAATAATCTAGCACTGGAGAATACTGAGGTTTGTAATTCTGGTGTGTTTGTGTTGTCTTTGTTCGTAGGAAACCATCGTCGGGTCTTGCTAACCTGGACATGCCAACTACAAGCATGGATTACCATTCATAGTAGGAGGAATTGCTTCTATTAGTGAACTGATAGATCCCAAATTTTATTTAGAAACCGATAGAGTACCTTTTCTCATAATTAGAACCATTAATTTATTGAATTAGAAATGAAGTTAAATTATAAAGGTAATTAAGATAATAGTTCGACCATTAGTGTTAATAATAATAAATGATAATAGGATTACTAATAATCATAGAAAAAAATAATATTGACACTTATCTTATAGTATTGTATTGAACTTTATCTAATTAAAAATCTTATTAGTAAGTGTATAACGATAAAAGTAATAATTAGGATCAAGTGGCTATACAAAATTGTTAGTAATTATCCACAGTCAGATTTCATAAATTAAATAAAATTAGAAATTTATTCTTGTGCATTGAAACCAGATAGATAATATAAGACATATCACGTCAAGACTTAAAAACATGCGGTCCAAATATCTTAATAATCTTATACCCAAATCATTTTTAGTTCGGGGACACATCTGATTTAATAAATCATTAGAAATGAAACAAATATACGTGAAGAAATAATAATAGTACTTGAATGCTTAGTATAAAAAAAAACTTAGACTTGAAAGTAAATAAATTCATATATTAATAGGAATTTACATTAAAGACTATTAGAATACATTTATAATTTTATGCAGACTCAAATTGAAATAATATTAAGCAACCAATGCTAATATTTAATTAGATAAATATATATATAGTATAAAGACTCGATACGATTAGGTAAAATTAATTATAGTCATACTTAGAAAATTAAGACTTAGTGTACCAACGAGGCTATAAACAAACTAATAACGGTAATAATAAATATATAGAAAATAGTAACACTAGAGTATCTATATGAATAAATGTATAACAAATATGGAACTACGTCAAATTAAGAAATTTTTAAATATTAGACTATATTTTTAGCGTGGAGAGCCTAGACTTACTTATCTGTTAGAATCAAATTCACCATAATGAGCTTAGAGACAACCATATTATGAATTAGAAAATTAGTTTATTGAACCTAGAGCTACAAATTATAAATTTTAGTTGTAGAAACTCAAAAAGGCTTGTGTTTCTTTCCTTGTTGTTTTGACTCATTTAAAATGAGTTGTTTTCTTTTCGTGCGTTTGTAAGTATGAGCAGTACTTGCACTTAGTTGAGAGATAGTGTTTACTTATAAGGTGGGGAGTTCTAAAGACCGAAAAGGCTGGTACGATTTTCGAGGAAGAAAATTTTATAAGGTGAGGAGAATGTAAAGACCCTCAAGCTCGTCAACTCTATTTGACTGGTCTAGTGACGATCAAGAGACGATTAAGGCGCTAACGACTTGATTAATTTAAGACGAACGTTAATTAATAGAAATTAATCTAAGAACGATCTAGATACGAAATTAGTACCATCGAATAGATCACGAAAATTTACGCGAAATAGACTACTCGAACGTGTCATTCGGACACTGGACGAAGAAGATATCATCAGATAAGTATGAAGGGGTAAAATAGTAATTAGGACGTACACCGCTTGGCTTCCCGTATCAATCTTCTGGGTGCCTAGAGTATTTTCATTGGCCTTATCACCCAGACGTGTTGCAGAGAAATTCATTTCTCTCTTTTCTTTCTCTTTCATCTTCTTCTTTCTTCTCTTCCCTTCTTCTATGTTCTTCGTCTGTTGGCGATTTTGAGAATCAGTTCATGATTCTGAGTTGATTTAAAGCATGTAGAGATCGTAGGTTAATTGATGGTGGTAGTTCTGGTTGATCTGGTGAAATCAAACCCAACAGAGAAGGTAAACAAAGATTTAATTTAGGGTTTCTGTTTAATTAATTTTCTTTATGGAATTGAGAGCGTTTTGATGTTTTAATTCTTGGGTTTGTTGTTAATTAAGTTAGACATGATCGTGTAAGGTTTAATTCCAGTTTCATAGAGAGATGGGTTTGTTTGTTCTTCCCTAAATCTATCAGAAATTAGGGTCCATGTGAATTAGGGTGTTTGAATTGGAATCAACAGATGGAGAATATGAATTGGTTTGTGGGGATTGAAGTTGGGTGTTGATTTTGGGTTTTACAATGAACATTTAGAAATCAGGGTTTGAGTTTACAATTGAGGATCAGTTGAATGGTGCTGGAAAGAAGAAGAATTGGTGATTTGGATTTGATTAATGGTGACATTTAATTACAGAATGGAAGGGATTGCAATTCAAGGGTGGTCTAAATTGAATTGAGGTTGTGTTGTGGTTCAAGTTATAGATATTGCAGGTCTGGTGGTGATGGTGGTGTTGATTAATGCAGTGAGAGTTATGTTAGAACTGATGTTGGCAGTGGAGTTGAACTGTGGGTGTGGCTGATATGAAATGCAAAGTTGAGTTGGTGGTGTATTGGGTGATTGTAGGATGATGGAGTTGTAGGTGTTGTTCAATTGGTAACAATGGTGGTGGTTCTGTAGCTATTGGTGATTGAGTATGTGTTGATGGTGGATTTTCATTAAAGGCTAAAATTGTAAAATCCAAAATTATGCGTTGATATCCTGCAAAGGATAAAGCCACTGATAAAACGATGAATATTTCTTCACTTAGGTAATTTACTTAGAATGGAGCATGTAGAAACAATCCCATGTACCCTATGAATTTATGGCATCATGACCAACCTTGTATTTCCTGTGTTGTTCCTACTGAACTCTCATTATTGGTGCGGCATGACGACTGAGTGTTACTCTCAGCAGAGTAACACGAATCTCCAAGTGTCACTAATGAGGCATGCAAGAAATACCTGTACAGGATACAACTCTCGGTGTGTTATACTAGCCCGATTAAGCATATTTGAATCTAGACTGACCATATCAGTCTCAGAAACAATCACGACCACGCAAGTTGGTTGTATGATTTAACCACCCTAGACGATCCTCAGCAGGAGCATACTACTACATTAATGACCACCAGCGGGCCCACTTATTCCCTTGTCGGTCGAATACCTACCATGCCTCCAAAACTACCACCGAACACCAGCCTGAAGTTGGATGTCCAGACTGGTATGGAGAAGCTTGGAGGAATCGTACAAACAAAGGCCGCCTATGGCAGTCTCAAGTTCATCACGTCCGTCCAACTTCAGCCCATGAGTGAAGTAATGGAACTCTTGGAGGCATGGATTCAAGACGATACTATCAAGCTTCCTCCTATCAGACGCCCGCCAACTGAGAAAGACATGGAGGACCCCAAGTACTACCGCTACCATAGGTTTGTCCATCATCCAACCAAAGACTGCAACAGGCTGAAACAAATCTTCAAAGAAAAAATAGAGGCAGGAGAACTCCAGCTTGGAAATGAAGGTGTTAATAGAGATCCTCTCCCTATCAGGAACTGCATGATTTCCGGGGATTCTGTTCGCAAGACTGTACAATCTATGATGAAACGTTTGTGCGAGATTTTATATTTCTCCAAGGCGCAACGTCAGGACATATTTGCAGCCCTCAACCGCGTTGTCTCAGGCAGGCGTTTGTATCTAGAAAGGGAAGCGGTCTCGAAACCTCAGTCTTTACTAGAAGATTCAAGCAAGGGAAACTGGGGACTCCTAACCGTCGCTCGTTCGAAGGATGTTAAGTTCGATAACACATTGATTGATACGGTCTCCGAATTCAACATCATCATTGTCAAGATCTTGAAGGCAACAATGATTTCAAAGAAAGAAGCTACTCGCAGCCCAACTGTGATTAAGAATCCAGAGGGAGAACTTGGAGATGCATATGGATACATCGATCTTGAAGTAAAATTGGGTGATGCCTCGACGCAAGCAACATTCTACATAGTCAAAGAGCATTCCAATTACGACATGGTCCTGGGACGCTCTTGGATACATGACAACAAGGCAACGCTGGGAGCTTGTCCTCTACCGGCTACGATACCCGAAAGAATCTCCAACAAGCCGTCCGGACCTGAAGACTGTGTGTTACAGCACCTGCATCTTGCCAATGTGACACAACTTCCTGGAGAGAGCCCATCAGCATACATTAAGAGGTTCCGAGCTCAAGTAAGTCTCACCACGCAACCCTTTTTGCAACCAATCACTCCTCACTCTGACAAATCCTTGGGACTGTTTCCAACCAACAAACCAAGCCCGGCTAGGAGATGTGAATGGGAGGCCGGCCCCTTCAAACGTTTTATCAATAGATTAGAGGTTGTCTCGATCAAAGACGATAAGACCAAGGTCCAAATATCTGCACGCCCAAACCCATTTGGAATTGGACATCTGGTGATGAAGATGACTACATTCAAGGTTGGGGGCATGACAGTGAAAATGACCACTCCACCTGACTCGCCCACCGAAAGAGAGGATGAACCATACTTGGTAGCAGATGTTATCCTAGGCGGCTACTGCAAGCTCATCAACGCTGACAAGCTGGAAGGCATAACAATTCACTCACGATGGCTCAAACCCTACCATACTTAATACGTTGTGCTACCACTTTCCAGCGTCCTCCACACTTAAAAAAAAACGTTGTGCTATTTCCTCCAGCGTGTTTCTTTTACAATTACCTTTTCATACCATATTTGTAATTCCTCCAGAAAATGATTGCAATACTTGCATTCATAATTAGGGTTTCAATGTTCAATTTTCAAGTTAATTGAAATATTATTTCCATCTAAGAACTTTTTTACCCCCTAAAGGAAGACACAAAATCTTGAGTCAGCCTAAATCAACCCACTAGAGCAAGCCAGGAAGGAAACCCTAAGCAAACATTTCGTAAGAAGTCAAGAATATGTGAATAAAAGAAGATGCTTTGAGCCATTTATCCCAGCAAGACCAGGGAGATCTCGCGTCAGGAGCATATACAGGTCGTTGGTATTCCATTATGGCATTATTTCTTTTATCATGAAAAATCACATACATATGAAGGCACACCATTTTTCCTGAAAAGGTTCAGATGTAGTCTTATGGAAGATTGTAACATAAAAACCTTTATTCAAACAAGCAAACAAAAGAAGAAGATCTTGAACTCAGCCGCCACTGGGTACAAGGAAGATTTTCACGAATTACGGGAATATATTTGAAAAGAGAAAAAGAAGCAAAGAGGTTTAGCCATCAAGAAGGTCGACCGCGCCTACACCACCGCTAGGACCTGCTTCAACACCATCGCCATCGTGGACCGCTACTGCTTCTTCCTCCGGATCTGCCTCAGCTTCCGCTTCGGATATTTCTGCAGCAACGCTATCCGCCTCAACAGCATCACCAAAGACAGCTTCCACATCTTCCTCAAGAGCCACGACAGCGTTATGAATTGTGTTGAGCACTTTCAGACACTCAGGTTCTTCTGTGTCAGAATCGAGGATTATCACGCCATCATGGATTGGGTAATCATATTTATATTCACCGAGAGGCCGTTTGTGTTCAACCCTCCGCCTCTTTAGCCGTGCTGCAAATCTCTCAGCTCTTGCGCTTGTTGATTCTCGCAATGCTTCTGACCGGTTGTCAGCCGTGCAAATATAAATATAGTATGTGATAAGAAAGAGTTCGTTCCCACAGAGAGGTCTTGGATTGTCAATATGTTCCGGTTTCCTATATAAAATAATGGGGGGATTTTATGATTTTTATAATCTAAAAGTAAAATAAAAGCAAAAAAAACAAATAAAGCGAAGCAAACACGCAAATCAAGATGTAAAGAAATTGATTAAGGATCAGTTTTCATCCACAAACATGTTTTTCAACAATAACAAGAATTGATATTTAATCTCAATTTTTATCAAAGGCCCTAGGATACCTTGATCGCAAGAATATCCCGCTAATTTCCTCCTATCATCAACAAACACATTAAAAGATACGAATATGAATTCTACCTAAGAGAACAACCTAACGTGTAAAAGCACTATCAAGTTTAATTCCCTAGATGCACTAAGTTTTATGAAATCAGGCCAATCAAAGCAATCGAACGTGTAAAAGCACTAATCCGATTTAACAAAGGTTATGACTCACATGTAATTACTAGGATGTATCACTACAAGCAATAATCACAATTATACTACTTGTATTCAAGGTGTATCATGTTTACGTATAATAAACCCTAAACTAGTAATAGATATGATTACGAGTTCTACCAATTTGCAACTTGACGAAACTAACAATCAATCATACATGCGATATTTCTAGTGAATCATAATCGATAATTGTGAGACAAAACTAATTTATTGAATGAAAACCCATATTTGGAAATCCAACTTATTCCTTAATCAATAATAAAATCTAAGTACTCATGGCATAGGAGTTCATCACAAGAAGAAAAAGAAAACCCATGTTTCGAAACCCCAGGATAAAAGTAGAGAAGAAGAGATAATAAGATATATAGGTTTAGAGAAAAACTTTTCTATTTATATGCTTCTCCCAATCCAAAGGATACTCTTTCCATTATTAAGTCTTCTAAAAACCCATCTCCAAGTGGTCCACTAGGCCCATGTATGAGAAATATGTCTATGGAATTTTGGGTCCAAAACTGGTCGCCGGAGTTGATGACGTCATCGCCGGGATCTGGCCAGAAAAGACACCGTCGGCTACCTGAATATCATTGCCGCCGCCACCTGAAAGTTCTTCTCCGTCGACGGATTATTCCGTCACTAAGTCGTCAAAGATAACGGTCTTTGTTAGTCTACTGGGTCAAAGGAAGGGAAGTCAGCTACTGAGTCAGCTTGTCTTGGTCAGGCTGCGTTGGCTTACTCGGCTGAGTTAGGATGCATCGGTCATCGCCGAGTTGACTCACCGGTGCATAAAACTGGACAGAGTTTCCTCTTTTTCAGGTGTATTCCCAGGCCAAATTTCAGGCCTATTTCTTCACCTGCTAAGAAGCCTATTATTCATCTAGTTTCAAACATCATTCACTCATTTCAGGCTTCAGCTGTAGTACTAACCTAGTCTTCATACCTCCCACCAGATTCAATTACACACAGACCCGTCTTCCAATCAAACCCATTTCTCTGTAACACCAGTTCGTAGCAGCAGAACCTTCTTTTATCTTGCAGTTTCTCAAATTTTATCTTCTCTCTAAGTTACAGCTACACCCATTTGATTTTAATTATTTCAGCAGAACCCATGTTTGGGATCGCCAGTAGCAATTCCTCTTCACTGTATCTCAATCCTCTCTGAGATCGACAACAACTTCAATCAATGGCAGTAGCAGACTCATCTTCTCCTAGCCCTTCTCGGCTTCATACCCATTCCACCGAAACTTCAACAGAGACTACCATCTTCGATTCAATAGCAAGTTCATCACCATCTTCAATAATTCTCAGAATCAAACAAACCCTTTTCTTCTTCGATTCAGAAACAACCTCGAACCCTAATTTTTGGATCTAATTCATCTTCATCAATTGTCTTCGTCTTGACAGAAACACAGCTCAGATTTATCATCTCCTTCTCTCTGTCAAATTCCTCAAACCCTTGTTAGCAACAACATTACTTCTTCTTCCAATTCCTTGACAATCACCATGAACCCATCTTATATTCGTTCTCAATTCAACACAGATCCCCTTTTCATCTCTCGAGTATCAACGACAACAGTCACCCACAACTCTCGATCTCTCCATGGCTGCGCCTTTCAGGTGTACTGATGATTGAGAAAATGAAGAACGAGAGAATAAACTCTCGATTTTAGGGTTAGGTGGTTTGGGTTTGGATGGTACACCCCGCTGCTGGATACGACCCACTTATTGACAGCCCCCTTATCCTCAGCTGGTATGTGTTTAGTACTCCTCCAAATAGATTTGCCCCTTAACCTTGACTTGGCTTCAGATAGTGTTCACTCATGAAATGACAATTTTGCCCTTTTCTCTCAAATTGAGTGATTTCTTCTTCTTTTGCTTCATATGTCTCCAAAACGCCTAAAAGGTCAAAACAAACGTAAAATACACAATTCACACGAAAAATAGCAAAGAAAGCATAATCAATAGATAATAAATCTAGGTGTTTATGACCCCTATCAGATTCCCCCACACTTAGACTTTGCTAGTTCTCGAGCAAATCAAACTAAAACTTACAACTTCAAAGCGTTCCAGCGTCCCAAGCATCCATTGAGATATGAGGACATAGAGTTTCTGCATGCTAGTAATAAGAAGTTAGAAATACGAAAGAACATATTCTCATTCTTAAATGTTGAGTGAGAAATAACCACACCATAATGAGAGAACGCGTGTTTGAGAACGATCAATAAGCATTTCGCCTCGACTTCTGCCTCACCAAAAAGGATTTTATGAAAATTGTACTCAAAAAGACGGCTTTTTTATGGGTCTCACATGAGTGCAGGTAGGAATGAAGAGAGAAATCCTGCAGCACGTTGAATGGTGGGAAGGATAACTCCCGAAATATTTTAAAAACCCACATCTTTTAACATTTTGAAAAACCATTTTTTCTGACGATCTCTAAGAAAGGAAATCAACCACTATTATCGAGGATGAGATTACTTACTCACATTCACATCCGATTGCCAATTATCATAACACCACTCTCACGACATCCAATAGAAACGTCTTCGCTCCTCGTTTTCATCTTCTTCATCTTCGTATTCGGCTTCAACTATTGATGATAAACACTTGAACTTCTAATTCCTTGACAATTTGTAACTCTTTATCTTAAATCCTTGTCGCTTGAGACTTCCTTATAGATTTTCCTTCCCCACGGCTTATTAAATAAATAAAAACCCAAAATACCAAAATTTCTCTTATCATCGTTTTTTTTTTCAATAAGAGAAATAAAATACAAAACAAAATAAAACAAACCATGGCCGTGGCAAAAGTACTTTACCGCTTGATTCTTCACAACTTGTATCGTCTCGAAATCATAAACTTCAATAATTCTCACCTTTTGCTTTTCTTTGCTCTTGTAAATAAGTCTTCAACGTATATGTAAAAATCTGCTCATTGTATGTTGCTTTACTTGGATATAAAATTTGCTCTTTTTTCTCGTTCAGTTGCTTGTAAACCTTGAACGTCTTCAACTTTCCTTGTAGATTTTGATGTTGCTCCTTGTTGTTGATGATAGTAGTGTTTCTATGGATCCGTTGTTGTCGAGAGAGAGAATGGTGCTAACTGCAAATCGAACTACAAGAAGGAGGCTTTCATCCATAGACGTCACCCTCATGATTGACAAAATTAGCACTCAAGAGATCAAAAATAGTGCTGAAAATTGGTGTGAAGTTGGGTAGCTCACCATTCTACCCGGAATTAACGTACGGTGACACACACTCAAAAGAAAGCTCTTTAGTTAGATGGAAAAATTTCTGGTCGGTGCCTCACATGATATAAATAGGGTAGTCTCCACTAATGATTGATCAACAACTCTAATAATGCATTTCTCCCTGCTCCTAATTTGCATCACCGACATGATTAAATCCATTATTTAACACTCTAACAAGTAAGAAATCCGAACGTAGATCCCTAACACTTCCAAGTTCAGTTATGTCGGTCAGAATTCTCTATGTAAACATACCTAGAAGTATGCTAGTGACTCTAAAATCTCTAAAAGTTGGAGGTTTTATGCAATACCTTTTTTTTTTTAAATTTTTTTTATAAAATACATGCTTAACCACTCCCCCACACTTAAACTTTACATTGTCCTCAATGTAATTGAATCGTCCTAGTAAAGTCAAGGTGAGAAATTTTAACATGATATGTAAATAACAAAATAAAAATCAAAAGGATAAGAAATAAAAAACCTATGGGTTGCCTCCCATTAAGCGCTTGTTATAAAATCGACGACCTGACTTAAATCTTGTAAGATTTGCTCCCCATATACTAAAAATCGGAAAATTTGGGGATCCACCCATAGAACCTGTTTTGCACACAATAACTCCATACAAATATTAGCACAAGAAAATAGAAACGAAGCTATTAACCGATAAAAGTTTCCTCCACACTTATTCTTGTCCACACTTGGAAGTGTATAATGAATGTTGAAGTCGGGTACTTCCACGGTTTCTTGTTCCAAAACCTGCATAGTATGAGAATCAAGTATCTCTAATGGTCGAAATCGAGAAACAAAGTCATTCAACAATATTCTCGAAGCACATACATTCAAACCAATAAGAGGTAAAGGAGAAGAATCAATATGCAAAGGGTTAGACAAACCTTGCACAATCTCTTGTATCACATAATCCTCTTCATCCTTGAAAAACTCAAGTGAATTATGCACCTCTTTTATATCATGGTCCTCTATCAAACCTTGCAACCATTCTTCATCCGTTTCTACCTTAACTAAAGTCTCGGCATCAACATCTTCATTGCAATCCTTTGCAATATCAATTGGGTCTTCCATAATATTGGTCATATCGGTTTCATTCTCAACACACTTCTCTTTGTTGTAAGGCACATACTCTTTTGCGGATGCAATTCTGTCCATAAGGAATTTCTTTAGAACACTCATTACATCATCCTCAAGCTTTAACTTTTGAATAGGTTCTTGATCATTATAAAGATCAAGGCTTGAGTAAGCTACACTGTTGTCATCATATTCCTCTTCGTCTTCATTAGACTCAAACCTTGTTGCAACGAAATTCTGTAAAACACTAGTTTCATCATACTCATTTACCTTTTGAATAGGTGCTTGATAATTATAAAGATCAAGAGTTGAGTCATCTACACTAGTGTCATCAAATATCTCCAAAGGTTTGCCATTTTCAACAAAATCATTCTCGTCATCATTTTCAGACTCATCATAATAAGAATCTTCATCGGTTTCCCATCCTTTATCACGACGCCGTTTAAGCTCCATATGAATGGTCCTACTAATTGCATCGACAAGCTCTTCCGAGTTTCCATCATCTTCCAACTTGTTTAATTTTTGTGCAAGTTTTCTAACGTTCACACGCTTACCACCATTGGCTACAATAGGTTCTCTTTCCCATGACTCTTCCCTTTGAATGGGTGAATGATCATAACTACGATCTAAAGTCGGGTAAGAAAAAGTATTGCAGAAATTGGTTTGTGCAACGTTCCTTTATCACTGTCAAGTTGGTCTAGTCCATTTATAGCACTCATACATCTCGGATAAACAAAATAAGAAGCAGAATTGTCCCACCTAGGTGCTTGACTTACATACCCACTACAAGGTTGTTGTTGGTATGTATGAAAATCACCATATGCTCTTGGATATTGATCATAGCCAATAAATTGGTTTTGATCGTATCCCATAGGTGGCGGACAATCATCATAGTGTTGAGGAGGTTGAAAACCGTATCCATTGTTCCAATATGCTCCTTCCATAATAGGCACCTGAAACAAGAGTTCTCAAACCAAGGTTAATAACCAGAAAAATAAGAAAAACAAAAATAATAAACAAACTAAAAACAAAAATAAGAAACCAAAAACAAGTGACAACCGCTGCCTCCCCGGCAGCGGCGCCAAAATTTGACCGGTTGTCAGCCGTGCAAATATAATTCATTTTCTCGCTCAACTAGATATAAATATAGTATGTGATAAGAAAGAGTTTGGTCCCACAGATAGGTCTTGGGTTGTCAATATGTACCGTTTTCCTATATAAAATAATGGGGGGATTTTCTGATTTTTATAATCTAAAAGTAAAATAAAAGCAAACAAAACAAATAAAGTGAAGCAAACACGCAAATAAAGATGTAAAGAAATTGATTAAGGATCAGTTTTCATCCACAAACATGTTTTTCAACAGTAACTAGAATTGATATTTAATCTCAATTTTTATCAAAGGCCCTAGGATACCTTGATCGCAAGAATATCCCACTAATTTCCTCTTATTATCAACAAACACATTAAAAGATGCGAATATGAATTCTACCTAAGAGAACAACCTAACGTGTAAAAGCACTATCAAGTTTAATTCCCTAGTGCACTAAGTTTTATGAAATCAGGCCAATCAAAGCAATCGAACGTGTAAAAGCACTAATCCGATTTAACAAAGGTTATGACTCACATGTGATTACTAGGATGTATCACTACAAGCAATAATCACAATTATACTACTTGTATTCAAGGTGTATCACGTTTACGTATAATAAAACCTAAACTAGCAATAGATATGATTACGAGTTCTACCAATTTGCAACTTGACGAAACTAACAATCAATCATACATGCGATATTTCTAGTGAATCATAATCGATAATTGTGAGACAAAACTAATTTATTGAATGAAAACCCATATTTGGAAATCCAACTTATTCCTTAATCAATAATAAAATCTAAGTACTCATGGCATAGGAGTTCATCACAAGGAGAAAAAGAAAACCCATGTTTCGAAACCCCAGGCTAAAGTAGAGAAGAAGAGATAATAAGATATATAGGTTTAGAGAAAAACTTTTCTATTTATATGCTTCTCCCAATCCAAAGGATACTCTTTCCAATATTAAGTCTTCTCAAAACCCATCTCCAAGTGGTCCACTAGGCCCATGTATGAGAAATATGTCTCTGGAATTTTGGGTCCAAAACTGGTCGCCGGAGTTGATGACGTCATCGCCAGAATCTGGCCGGAAAAGACATCGTCGGCTACCTGAATATCACTGCCGCCGCCACCTGAAAGTTCTTCTCCGTCGAAGGAATATTCCGTCACTAAGCCGTCAAAGTTAACGGTCAAGATAACGGTCTTTGTTAGTCTACTGGGTCAAAGGAAGGGAAGTCAACTACTGAGTCAGCTTGTCTTGGTCAGGATGCGTTGGCTTACTCGGCTGAGTTAGGCTGGATCGGTCATCGCTGAGTTGACTCTCCGGTGCATAAAACTGGACAGAGTTTCCTCTGTTTCAGGTGTATTCCCAGGACAAATTTCAGGCCTATTTCTTCACCTGCTAAGAAGCCTAGCATTCATCTAGTTTCAAACATCATTCACTCATTTCAGGCTTCAGCTGCAGTACAAACCTACTCTTCATACCTCCCACCAGATTCAATTACACAAACCCATCTTCCAATCGAACCCATTTCTCTGTAACACCAGTTCGTAGCAGCAGAACTTTCTTCTATCTTGCAGTTTCTCAAATTTTATCTTCTCTCTAAGTTACAACTACACCCATTTGATTTTAAGTATTTCAGCAGAACCCATGTTTGGGATCGCCAGTAGCAATTCCTCTTCCCTGTATCTCAATCCTCTCTGAGATCGACAACAACTTCAATCAATGGAAGTAGCAGACTCATCTTCTCCTAGCCCTTCTCGGCTTCATACCCATTCCACCGAAACTTCAACAGAGACTACCATCTTCGATTCAATAACAAGTTCATCACCATCTTCAATAATTCTCAGAATCAAACAAACCCTTTTCTTCTTCAATTCAGAAACAACCTCGAACCTTAATTTTTGGATCTAATTCATCTTCATCAATTGTCTTCTTCTTGACAGAAACACAGCTCAGATTTATCATCTCCTTCTCTCTGTCAAATTCCTCAAACCCTTGTTAGCAACAACATTACTTCTTCTTCCAATTCCTTGACAATCACCATGAACCCATCTTCTATTCGTTCTCAATTCAACACAGATCCCCTTTTCATCTCTCGAGTATCAACGACAAAAGTCACCCACAACTCTCGATCTCTCCATGGCTGCGCCTTTCAGGTGTACTGATGATTGAGAAAATGAAGAACGAGAGAATAAACTCTCAGTTTTAGGGTTAGGTGGTTTGGGTTTGGATGGTACACCCCACTGCTGGATACGACCCACTTATTGACAACCCCGTTATCCTCAGCTGGTCTGTGTTTAGTACTCCTCCAAATAGAGCTGCCCCTTAACCTTGACTGGGCTTCAAATAATGTTCGCTCATGAAATGACAATTTTGCCCTTTTCTCTCAAATTGAGTGATTTCTTCTTATTTTGCTCCATATGTCTCCAAAACGCCTAAAAGGTCAAAACAAACGTAAAATACACAATTCACACGAAAAATAGCAAAGAAAGCATAATCAATAGATAATAAATCTAGGTGTTTATGACCCCTATCAGATTCATCGCGCCTCCATTGCTCCTCCATATCGATCGCAGCTGAAAGGGCACAGATGCGTCCCCTAGTAATACGCAGGTGCAGAATGGACATCCCCTGTATAGCACGACCGACTTCACGAAGTGGGATATCAATTTTATCCATTACCTCCTCATGTGCACCAGCCTCCTCAGGCTTATTGACTTTGAAACTTTTTTCTGGAGAAGTTACAGAGTGATCATGACCAATCGCCTCCATGATAAACTGCGGAGAAGAAGAAGTTATGGTTACAAAAAAAAATCATCATTATTGTTGATCGATCAGAAGATCAGATAAGCGCAGAGCAGTACCTGGAATACAAAAGAAAACGATTCTGTGATAGGAGGAGTCCTTAGAATTTTCTTTATACTTTCACGATCCAACAAAATCCCAGGGAGAAACGGAGTCTTCACTTGCCACCTATAAAGGATGCTAATTTGGGATAAATATCAACAATGCTTATCGGATATATTTGAGAGAAGCCGCCGTATAATGGAAGGGAGTACACCCAGTCCAAGAAGCGGTCCAAGCTCTGTCCAGATATGTGCGGAGGAAACCAAAGGGAACCGACTCACCTGACCAAGTCCTGCTTCCCCCACAACCCTAATCAGGTTCGACCATCCAGACAACACCTGACAATATCTATCTATGCGGTAAATGCGTATTTACTCTAGCTTAATCATTTCAGTATACAAATTTGTCACCATCTCATGCCTACCCCACAATAGCGTTAACCATTATGCTATAGGTAGGGGACTTAATATTGATGGTGGATTTTCATTGAAGGATAAAATTGGAAAAGCCAAAATTATGCGCTGATATCCTGCAAAGGATAAAGCCACTAATAAAATGATGAATACTTCTTCACTTCGCTAATTTGCTTAGAATGGATCATGTAGCAACAATCCCATGTGCCCTATGAATTTATGGCATCATGACCAACCTTGTATTTCTTGTGTTGTTCCCACTGAACTCTCATTATTGGTGCGACACGACGACTGAGTGTTACTCTCAGCAGAGCAACACGAATCTCCAAGTGTCACTAATGAGGCATGCAAGAAATACCTGTACAGCCTACAACTCTCGGTGTGTTATACTAGCCCGATTAAACATATTTGAATCTGGACTGACCATATCATTCTCAGAAACAATCACGACCACACAAGTTGGCCGTATGATTTAACCAGCCTAAACGATCCTCAACATGAGCATGTTACTACATTAATGACCACCAGCGGGCCCACTTATGCCCTGGTCGGTCGAATACCTACCATGCCTCCCAAACTACCACCGAACACCAGCCCGAAGTTGGATGTCCAGACTGGTATGGAGCAGCTTGGAGGAATCGTACAAACAAAGCCTCCTATGGCTGCCTCAAGTTCATCACGTCTGTCCAACTTCACCGGCGTGGTTGGACAGCGTGGATCATCCCAAATCCGGTCGAACAAGCGTCGTGGTGTACACCGACGGACCTTCTTCCTACCTACATGATCGACTCTTCCTTAACCTGACCAGATTGCGAATATACGATTGTATTAAGTTGTGTCAGCGTGAACAATTGAGGGTCGCAGGAAATTCCACTAAAGGTCCCAAATTGATCACGACCATCCAATTTCACTGGCATGATTGGATGGCTTAGATCGGACCCATAGCCACCAGGCAGGTATTAGCGCGTTCACCACCGGCCCAACGTGGGCCCCACATGGTCGGCCTCCCCAAAGGAGAAGCGTGGCTTGCCAATTCGTCCAGCCAAAGCAGTGTGGACGTGAAACCCTAATTAGGGTTTGCGGCACATCACATGTGTCGCAAATCAGTCTCAACCATCCATCTTCGCAGGTATAGACGGAGGGTGTAGATGTAAAATCAAAGGGCCCAGAACATGTCAACACAATCACCGTGGGCCCGCATACATACATGACTAATCGGTCAAGACCAACTATGGTTGGTCGTCTCGATTTGTGCGCCCAAACTAGGCATGGCCGCGCGTTTTCAATAGCAAATCGATCTCGACCACTCAACTTTGCCAGACAAATTGAGTGGCTTAGATCACATCTTCACGGGATAGTGAGGTACGGACGTGTACACTGGCCTGCCGACTGCACGCCTGACTGATCGGCCAAGACCGACCATGGTTGGTCGTCTCGAAACGCGCCCCCGAAGTAGGCACGACTTGTGGTCTTCAATTCCTTTGCGACATGGGATTTCTGTCGCAAATCGATCTCAACCACTCCTCTTTGCCAGACAAATTGAGTGGCTTAGATCGCATCTCTATGGGACAGTGAGGTACAGACACATGCACCAGCATGCCTTCTACATGCATGCCCAATCGGCCCTGCCAAAAACGTGTCCCATGCTTGGATTCGACCAAGCTAAAGGTTGGTGTTCGAGCACCTCCTAAACCCTAATCCGACGGTCGCATATGTGGGTCGCAAGCCATCTCATCCGTCCAACTTCACCAGCCTGGACGGACAGCCTAAGACAGGAGTTAGGCGACCAGTGAGGTATCACCACGATCACCGTCCACCACTCTTCCACACAGAGTGATCGGGCAAGTCAGGGCTTACCTGTACAGCCTCCAAACGATCACTCGAAGATGGCTGGACGTGATGTTATTTTCCGCGACTTACTCCGTTAACCTTAAAACAGCGATGCTTCATACACGCTGAATATATTCGATGCATTACGTACATAGAATGCACATGATATTTCACAAATATCGACTTCTTAAATAACTTAGTTTTTTAATCTAGCATCACATGATGCTTTCTGTGGGTCCCACGATCCACACTCGAGACATTAATCATGTCACAAACTGGGGGATACATAGTGGGGTATTGGTCTGGCGGTTTACAGCGTGCAGCGCACAACACGCCATCACAAGAACGTGTTAGGAAGACATGGACGGTTAGTGATGATGGGAAAAGTGGGCAAGACTGATCGTGTGACACTAACACACGCAGCTCCACTACTCCATCACTCCACTTCCTCCACTTCCCACGAGAGATGTGGGTAAGGCACATTGACTTGTATATATAGGTTCTCCTCCCTATTTCCAGAACAAGACAACAGAAACCAAGTGTTGATACAACCGTATCCAAACACCAGAACTGATAGCTTACATTCTGCAAGCCAGATCAGCTTTCTGATACAAGTCATACACAACCAACACCTCCACAATCTCAACACCTTCTTCGCTTCCCTTCCTAAGATCAACCCCATCTCCTTCACTTTGCGACCGAAGCAAGTATGGAACGGCCATTTCTTGGTTTAGGCCGGAGTTGTACAGATTGAATTCTCGAATCACAAGCACTCCCGTGCAGTGCATTTGTTTAGGGTTTAGATTCATTTCTCATCCACACACCCCAAATTACCAAAACCAGCAGAAATAGTTTTCACCCATAAACAATTGGCGACCACAGTGGGAGGTTAATCTCTCGGTTGTAAAGTAAATTTCTTCAAGATCTGATTCAATTTCATCAATTTCGAAGGGGTAGATCTTAGATTCAATTCAATCATCAACCCGTTTCAAGATGGTAGAACTTAGGTCAGGATAAACAATCAATTCTGACAGAGTTAGTGCAGATAACACTCTCAATATTGATGTACCTGTCAGTGGAGCTAATGTAGTCAATACATCTCGTGGAGTCGTCTCTTCTACCACCAATGCCAGCGGAGCAGGAGAGGTCCCAGTAAGCGTAACGCCTCCTATCACCAGAGCCAGAGCAGCCGCGAATCCCGGCATTGCCTCAAGTGTAACGCCTCCGGCGATCACCAGAACAACAACTTCCACTCCTTCATCAGGACGAGGAGCCGGAGGAGCAAGAGGAGGACCATCTCCTATTACCATCCCAGACTTGATGGAGAGGCAGGAAGCTCTTGCTAAGGGAGAAGTTTTCCTTTACGCATGTATTATTTGTGTGTATTACAAACTAGTTTTCTTTTACATTTTTGGATGGGCTTGGATCTTTAGAAACAACTAATATCTGTGTTTTCGGAGTATTTACTTATTTTCCAAAATGTGATTCTTTCCATTGACTGGAAAGTGGTTACAATCTTTTTTTGTTGTTAGCATGAAAGGGAGAAGTTTTCCTTTTGATTGGTGTGAGATGTGTGCTCCCAAATGTTATATCTATTTATTGCAAACTTAGATAGGCCTCGTTGGGCTGAATATTATATAGGTCTGGTTTTAATTTGGCCATTATACTTTCCCTATTTCTGTACGGGGGAAACGCATGTCTCATACGTGAATTTTTACTGTTTCTTTTAAATTACTTTCAAAAGATATTTTATTATGTTTCGGTGTTTAGAGAGAATGATGTTGAGAATATTATATAATATTATTGGATTTACACGTGGGAGGATTGTGGGCTCTCCACGGTGTAAGGACTTCGGTCGGATATAATGTTGTTACCATTTGTTTTCT
Source organism: Papaver somniferum (assembly GCF_003573695.1). NCBI lineage: Eukaryota > Viridiplantae > Streptophyta > Magnoliopsida > Ranunculales > Papaveraceae > Papaver > Papaver somniferum. The sequence goes on along the minus strand of NC_039358.1, from coordinate 50,182,890 downwards.
TTGAATACTTGATATGTAGAGTGCGTGTAGAATGAGGTACTGGTAAGGTACATATAGTTTATGACTTGAAGACGGAAACCTCATGGGCGCTTTAATGATCATTGAAGAATCGCAACAGTCATGCCTTTCTACTCTGAAGGAAGACGTCGCTCAACTATTATTTATGTTGTGAATGTGTGCTGATTTATTGGTTGGTAAAACTTTATATTTTCAGTACTACTTATTACTTTAATATGCTTTACAGTTTTTCCGTTTTTATCGGTTTTCAGTAAAACCTGCATTGTCTTTAAATCATTTTAGTGATTACTTGAAAGTTAGTTGTTATTTCTACAGGGCACCCTTTTTAGGGATGATGTGCTCACCCATTCCCACTTTCAGTTTCAGAGACAGATTCAATTCAAGTGGTGCACGTGGCGATGAAAGCTTCGAGGAGTTGGTTTCGTTAGTTGGTTAGCTTCCGCTATGTTTATTTTTTGTTTATATTCTATTTGTAAATCAACTCACTATTGAATATGTATCATATGAGAGGAGTTCTTGTAATTATTTCAGAGAGGGTTTAGATTCGGGTTAATCTTTGATTAGAACTTCTTTCTTACTGTTTAAATAGATGTTTTTGATCGTTAGTGCCTTAATTTATAGTTAATCTCTTGGATTAGTCAGCTGCTAGCTTAGGGGGCGCTACAGACTTGGTATCAGAGATCACTATTAGATCTTACATGGGCGGCAATAGGATTATCCAGTGATAGATAGTGAACTAGATTTGTTTAGAACTGGGTTGGGTTTGTGAGATAAATATTAATTCACTAAAAAAAAATAAATAACTAAAATATTCTTGAATTGAATGATTGATTTATTCAGCATGTTGATTGTTTGCTTCTTTTTGTGTGTGTATATATCTACGAAGTAAAAATTGTAGGTTGAAATCTATCGTGGTACAAGTTAGAAATTTGAATAGATAACTAGAAATTAGTTTGTCTCAATTGAATGATGCTTAAATAATCTAGCACTGGAGAATAGTGAGGTTTGTAATTCTGGTGTGTTTGTGTTGTCTTTGTTCGTAGGAAACCATCGTCGGGTCTTGCTAACCTAGACAGATGATAATGTTTTTTGATGATGTAGTAATGAGGTTCAAACTCTCGGACTTGTGAAGATTAAATTTAAAGATTTAATAAAATTATATACAAAAATATTAACAAAGTGGGCGAGAGGTATGAGAAAATAATCAAGACACTGATTCCACTATTACACATGAATTAATGATGGTAAATAATCCAAAACTCTAATTATCTTTTAAGTCCTTTATATCTTAACTCACTAATAATCAAGCAAATTCTCAAACATCAATTGTATCCCTTAAGCATAGATTATCTAAACAAAGCATAACCTATCTAATTGAATCACAACTGATTAGGAAAATTACGCAAACAATTTAAAACTCTGAAAAAGTAGTGATTGAGTGAATTATAATTAAATATTAGAGAAAATAAAATAGTTACCAATTATTCATGCATAAATAGCTTCCTCATTGCATTGGTTGTGGGAGAATTAGCCGCTCATCATGTTGGAAACACGCTCAAAAATCATTAGTATTTCTCAAAGGGTGTTTACAAATGATAAAAAGGGAGAAATAATTCAAAACCGGGTTTGTAACAATTATATTTGTTACAAACCAGAGAACTACGACCCTCGGAAAATAAGACTGTCCTGCGGCAGTAACAAATAAGACTGTCACTCTAACAAATAAGATTGTCGTGCGGCAGTCACTGAAACTGTAGCAAAATAAGACTGCTCCGTGTGGGTCTTATGTTCTTCGTGTTCTTGGTGCAGCAGCAGCAACAGCAGAAACCGAGTTTGGGAAAACTCGAATTTCTTCTTCTCTGGCTCTCCTCAGCCCCCCAGACTCTCAACACCCTCTCTAGGACTCCCAGGGAATCTATTTAAATAAAAAACACGCGTTGAATCTCCTCCATTAATCCCAAATAATCTTCTTTTACTCGGGATATTTTCTTTCTTTTTTTATCAATGATTTTGATTTTTACGCATCTGCAGATGGATTAAATTCCTTATAAATCTTCTTCACGTTCCAAAGTGTTGATTAAGGCTTCCAAACACCTGCAGTACACGTTTAGATTCACCACAACTCGTGTAAGCTCATGTTTTTCCTCCAACTCCCTGTTTGGATTAAACCAAGTTATCCAGACAAATTTGATCGAAACAAACACCCATACTAGCTTTGTTAGGACATATCACAACTACCCATTAAGTTTCAGCCCTTTAGTCAACCCAAAACTCCTTCAAGAATCGATCGAAAGTTACACAGTTGAGAATAAAATTTTCCCGCCAAAACGAATTTTTGAAATGTTGAAGATGGTGTCCCCCTAACCAAACTGGGGGTGCGAATAGCAGGTGCCCAACTGAGCTTCCCCTTATCCAAATTGAAGGTGTCTTTAGTACTTTTCTCCGAGAGTCCAAATAGCACTTTTGGGCAACTTTTTCCACACAAGTGTATTTCTCCAAAAACACCTACAAACACACAAAGCATCAAAATTAGTACAAAAATTGAGCACTAACAATAGAGACATTGAGTACAATTTAGATACAAAAATGTGTCTATCAAATACCCCCAAACTTATTATTTGCTAGTCCTCGAGCAAAACTAACAAAAAATAAAACCGAGTTAATCTCGGGAGGGTTTACCAGAGGTGTACCCACAAAACCATGATTTCTAATTGGTCACAAGTATCCAAAGAGCTATGAGGACATACATATTCTCAAACTATCTCCAAGTAACTAGAATGCCAGAGAAATTAAAGGTGTCAGCTCTAAAGCTGACTGAAGAAAAGGGGAGACACATCCGCAACACTGCTAGATAAAGAGATATCCGCTACACATCTAGATAAACATTGTAAGATGCGTCCGCTGCTTTACAGCTGGATAAGATTAGGAGAGAGATAAAGATGAGAGGGACATCTGCTACACAGCTGGACTAATTACGTGTGATGAGTTAAACCAGTGCTAGAAAGATCTTGTGCCACATTGAAAGCGGACTAACAAAGCAACCAAATGTATCTTTCTTCGACTCTCTCATAGTGCTCAGTAGAAACAACGTCTTCTTCGGTCTTCAACTGTTGATGATAAACTATCGAACCTCATAGAACCTTGACAATTAACTCTTCTCTTCGATTTCTTGCTTGACTTATAAATTTCTACTTCCCTTTGGCCTTATTGAACAAAACGTAACGATAATTTTTTTTCATTTTTTTTTTGTTGGAAACAAAAATTACAAGACAACAATTTACATGGCCATGAGAGAAGGACTTTCAAAACTTGGATCTTCGCAACTTGTGATGTCTTGGTATCATGGATTCTAACAACTTATATCATTTGCTATTATAACTTCAACTTTGATTTTTGAATTATTCTTTTCTATTGTTGCTTCTAAACCTAAAACGTCTTCAACTTTCTTCATATATTTTGATGTCGCTCCGCTTGTTGATGATGATAAGTTTCTACTGAGAGAGAGTCGCAATCCAGTAACTAAGACTACATTGTGAGGTTGCTTTGTCTTTCTGGCATTTCCTGACCTACTTGCCTTTCCATCATGTATGGTTAGGTCCATCACGGTTACCCTCTAAAAGGAACAAGTTCTCTCCTGAATTTCAAGGATCTCAATGTCTTTTTCTCTAATGTCTCAAAAGGTTGTTATCCCTAGCATTCCAATTTCTATCTTTTCGGTGAGAAACAGTATGTAAACTTAGCTAACCGGGTACCATGTGATGCTAGAAGTTTCAAAAGTGCAACTAAAAAGTTCTTCCCCACCCCCAAACTTAAATCTAACATTGTCCTCGATGTTCTAAAGATAAAATTAAAAGCATGAACAAGGAGAAACTGTTACCACTTGAAGAAAAAGAGTTAAGGAAAGATATTACCATGTTGCATGAGCATGGGTTACCTCCCAAGAAGTGCTAAGTTTAAAGTCTTCAGCCAGACTTAGGAAAGGATTAGTCAACTCGAACCGTATAACAGTAGCCGGAATAACTGTGGGTCTTCAAAACCAAATAGAGATGACCAAAGGAAACTGCAGTAAACCAAGAAAATGAACAAGACTAGCATGCCCTTACCTAGTTTCCTGATTAATACAACTACATCTAATTGTGGTTCAGGTTCAGGTTCTACAAAAGGGTCTAAATATATTTCTTTAGGCTGCAACTCCTCAAAAGTGAGATCCGAATTATTAGGTCCTAGAGTCTGTAAAAACTCAAATAAAAATTTAGAAGCACATAATAATAACCGAAATAATTGAGGATCCTCTAAGTAAATCAGGTTTGACTTAAAAAAATTGACCACAATGAGGATAGTAGTCATTCTTAAGAAAATGTGTTGATTCTAATTTCCTAAAGCATTTAGGTTTAGTCTCACAACTAAATATTCGACACATTTGAAATATAAACGTTCCCACATTTGGAATAAAACTATTTGGTGGGAAAACAAAGTCAATAAGGGTATCATAGCCTGGGCAAACCACATCAACCAGAGGATGGGTTTCTAATGACTGAACTTCTTTCTGGACATTATTAGGTTCGGGAAAACGTGTATGGAGATAATCTTGTACGATGGTTGAGGCACAAATGTCAAGCCCTACACGAGGGAACTTTATAAGAGTTAAAGGTAAAGCACAGGGAGAATGATAATCACCCCCAAACTTAGAGTTTTGGGTGTCTCTAGGTAGACTAACTACAATTTCCCTAATTTCTAGATCATCGGAATCCTGAAAATGGTCAATTGCTTCTGTTAGGTTATACTCAGGTGATGCATCCTCACTCATATTTAAAAGCTCTAAGAGTTCATATTCTTCGTCTAAGACTATTGTTTCTAAATAGCTACACTCTAAAACATTATTCTCAGAATAAACTCGTTCCTTTAAATCATTATCGTCTTTGTAAACAGGAAATACTACATCGTCTAATACGAGGGTATCTCTAGTCAAATCCTCGTCCTTTTGAATAGGTGAATAATTATTAAAATTATTTGGATTTGAAATAGAAATAATATTATCATTGTAAAGCTCAATTGGAGTATCCATTTCCTGATCACTATTCCTACATATGTATGATTCTCCATCAACAATATCCTCATCATAATAACATGAAACAGATCGAACCTTATCAAAACAAGTAATGCTACCAATTCTAACCTTGTTATCTTGATTATGTAAATAACTATCTTCATTCTCAAGGGTATTATTGGATACACTATATTGGCAATTCAAGTAATTTCGAGCAATTCTTTCGTTCGTCTCAGCTATCCGCTTGAGGTGGTCTTCTAAAGAAGGTTCACTCATTATTGTAGTTCTTTCGTCTATAATTATACTATTCATCTCATCTAACTTACGCGTCGACTCAGCTAACTTCCTGAGGGACTCTTCTAAAGGAGGAATAGGAACAGAGGGATCATAAAAAGGACTACTTTTCAATAGTTTGATTGTATCCTCTAGAGACGAAGAACTAGTACTATAATCTTCTTGCTCGTAAGACTGATGCATGTGTGGATAGTAATTGGGCTCACCAGGGTATGACCCATATCCTTCCAAAGGATGGCGTTCCCAACCACTATTCCCACCATGGTCATAGAAAGGATGATGTCCATATTCAAATTCAGGTCGATAATCATTGTATTGGCTTCTATCATACCAGTTCGACATTCTTAATTGCAAGGGAATTCTACACAATCACAAACAAGGCTGACTCGACCAAATCAAACCTATAAAATCTAGCAAACAACAAGCATGATGGCTCCACTTAGATTGTTTCTAGACCAACTTATAATATTTCGAAAAGGAATTCTTTACAATCTGGGAAAACCTCTCTGGAATCAATCCGAGTTTAAGTAAGTTGAATTGAGACGAGGGAAGCTGCGAGGAGCTTTGATACCCAAGGTCTCACCGGTATTATAAGGCGGCGCAGTCACGCATTCAACTCGCAGAAACCATCATGAACTTCAAAGTATGCTCAAAAGAGTAACCAATATTTTTCGAACGACTTTCCTATTAAGCTCGTTACCCTATAGGTATCGTTCTAGTCAAAATTTTAAACTTAGGTTCGCGTTTGGTTTCGTTTTCCTAAGGCGGGCAAGAAGGAAACGATGATGAAATCCGAGTCCTTATCTTAATTTGGCCAGGCCTTGCCCTTTACTAGGAAATTAAAACAACGGTATTCAAATCCTCAGCATATATTCACCTTAAGGCATACAATAAACCCGCTGACAGGGGATTCGCGGGTGTTTCGAAAGCTTACCTCCCGTACCAGACGGGCGCAGAACCGCTGAAGTCGACTCGGGCCACGACTCCTATGACATGTGCGAACCCGAGGGGCCAAGACGATATTGTAATCGTCGTCCTTCCCTGCAAACAGTTTTATATTTAATGTACCCTTCCTTAGGGTTTAAAAAAAAAATTTCCAAGTCCAAAGTCCAAATAAAGTGCAAAAGAAAAGAAATAAAAAAATAAATAATAATAATAATTACAAAAAATGGAAGGTCTTTAAAAAAATAAAATAAATTCTCTCTCTTTTTTTTTTAATTTTTCTTTCGCTCCTTTTTTTTTTTTTGCTTTGTCTTTTTCCTTTTCTGTTGGCTTTAAGCTTTGATTCCAAGTCTTTAGTATGCAACTTCAAACCTGTAATACAAAGACACACCCAAAGAAACGTAAAAAGAACAAATGAAATAAAAAGGACAGCTTCACACTAATATCATGAAAACGTGGAAACGCTGAAACTATCAAAAATCGAGATTTATCCCTAAACCAAGTTTTTACTGCACAAGGAAGTGCATAAAGAACAAAATATGGGGATTCTTTTGAGACTGGGGAATTATCAATCGGCTCATGCACTGTATCAGGAATAGGCAAGTCCTCTGGGTATTTGGATGCAAAGTGATCCAACAAAATTTGAGAAGCACACAATTCTAACCCTATATTAGGCAACTTTTGAAAGTCTAGGGGTCTAGAAACAACCTCTAAGTCGGGTGAATGATTTTGTGAGGTAGATTCATCTATGAAAAATTATCCCCGGCAGCGGCACCAAAAATTGATAGGATATAGGAATACCCTATATGTATAATAACCGCAATCGCACGGTGTCTACAATGTAGACAGAGGCAAGTACAGGTCGTTCCCATGAGGAGCAGTGGAAATACGTAATCAATATCTCTAATGGTCTAACAAATAAAGATGTTTTTGGATTTTTGAAATAATAAAGACGATGAGAAAAATAAACTCAATTAACAAAACGAGTCAAATGGGAGAGTTGGTAACTAGGGTTTAATGTATCCACCACTATTTCTATTCAAATACTGAAATGAAACATAATTCATGAATTATTTATTGTTCGTTCTATTGACATCACCTATTATATATATTAGAGTCGCAAATATCACTCGGGCGCCCTAAACATGGCACATCAAACGACTAAACCAAAGCATGCACCATCAAATTGCATTAGCGAGAAATTTATACGAAACTAAATACAGGTTCTCAAATAATACCTGACTATTCTAAGCATATCCCATCAAAGGATTTAACCCAAACATGGAATATCAAATAAATAGACAAATATATTTTCGATCCTAACAATTATGCACAAAAGTTATACGAAGCCGGTGAAGCAACAACTCATATTATCATTAAATCAATATATAAAATCATGAAATTATTTATTCAAATCAAAATGGTCCATTGCTATATAATCCAATCAATCAAAAATGGCCTAATAGTCATGTAGTTTCAACCATAGAAACCCTAGTTACAAAATAATTAGCGAGATATGGTTTTCTCAAAAACCATAAACAAATATATTAAGTATTCACTAGCTAATCGAAATAGAATTGGAAAAACGGAAGAAAGCAAACCCTTCTCCGTCTCTAAACGGAAGAAACCAAACCCTTCTCCGTCTCTCCTTCACGGCTCTGTAGCCGCCTCCCTTCTGGTCGTCTCCCAAAACCGGCCTCCTTGACTCCCTTCTGTTCGTCTCCCAAAACCCGCCTCCTTGAAGATTTTCAGTTTTTTATTATTTCTTTCTTCCTCACGCCACAAATGTATTACCAACGAATGAGAGTGTGCCACATCACCCTTCCAGCATCACTTATCTAAGGTATGAAATTACTTCCTGCATGTGGATGCATGAAAGTATATTCTTGCCTTATTTGTGGGATCCACGTACCCAGCTTCCTTTGTGTTCCTGCCGAATTGATTGAATCACCATTCGTGCCTTGACTCTCTCCAGAACTCAAATGGCAGCAACACCAGTCTAGTGCTCTTCTCGTCTTCTCAGCAACTTCGAGGCACAATTTCAGGTCAAATAAACGCGGCCACAGTCACCTCAGTAATCCATCGTTGTCCCCATTAAATCGATACCACCATCGTCAGTCGAGTTCAGAAGCTCTTGAGCATCACCAGCTCTTTCCTATACTCCGACCATTCCTTCCTAAATCCAACACATCAAACTCCCCTTCTGCATCTCGTCATCACTGGTTGCAGGGCTCAACCAATTATTCACTCGAGCACAAACCTATGTTGACAGATCCAACAATGAAGCTTCGACTTTCTCCCCTTCAGATCCAATCCCGGAAGACAGCAAATACTCTGACTGATCATTTGTAATTACAATTACAACCACCACGTGCCATCAAATAGCCCTTAACGTCTTTGTTGCTGCTTCATGTCGATGATGTTTCCAACAACAAACTGAACCAAAACTCAACTTCAAAACACCATTAGACTCAGCCAATTAACACGCACCATTACTCCAGCAACAGTGTCACCTCTTGTAGCCTGAATTCGCTGCATCTCCATCGTTGCTGCTCAAAACCAGCATCACTTCAATCTTCCCTGTCATATCGTCACGGCATCCAGCAAACACCAATCTTTTCTTAGTACTTCCAGTCGACATTTATCTCCAGCACTGCCAGATAGCATTCACTCGGCCAACATTTCTATTGTAAATTTCAGACCGAACACAACCCAACTCTTCACTGATTAGAACTCCATGCAAAATCAGCCAACATAGCCATACCATGACAGAACTTTCAAATCCATTGTTTCCAGCCAACATCACCAGCTAAACAAATACATTTTTAGTCGGAAGCTTCCATTTCATCTTCTTTCCTGATTCGAAAACTGACCGTAGGACAAGCTTTAACCAGTTCAACATGATCGAGCCAGCTAACTCACTTCGAACAACAACCCATAATACCCTGGAACCCATTATAGTTGCCAACCCATACATCTCCACTTCCTTGTCTTCTAAATATCATCATCAAGATCGGTGTTATTGATGCAGGAATCCGAAATATCCATCACTGCCTATAAGATTTGGTTTCACAACTGCTTGAATGAGATCGAGACCAACCCACCACGTCTGCTGCTCGGAGAAATCCATTTAGACACCACCAGCTCCCATTAGGAAATTAAAGTTTCTTTTGTTACGTAAAGAAATGAGATTCCACTTCCACAGACTGTGTTGATAGGAAGGCACGTGCCACTTCTTGCTCTTAGTGCTTGACACGGAAGAATATGAGACAGCTTAAAATAATTAGTCATAGTGGGCTCTCTCTCTCTTGATTTGAGTAGTAGCTATGTAGATCTTCATGTTGCGAATGACTCTTTAGCTTGTAGCTTAGCCACGTTTCCCATTTTGGTGCCAGTGATTGAATTTACTCTTCAAGCTGCAAATTTTGGTGTTCAATACTCGAATGATTGAAATCCCTTGTACTTTCTACAAAAGCAGTGCTTATCAACACTCCGCACTTATTTTTTTTTTTTGCTAGTGCTCGAGCAAAACAAAAAAAAATAGACCCATTCAACAATTGGTCATGTGTAAAACCTCAAGACCCGCTCCACAGCTGGTCTTAACATGATAAGAAAATAAGAAATAGACCCACTCAACAGCTGGTCATAATAATAAAAAAAATTTTAAATTTTTTTTTATATTAGACCCGCTCAACAGCTGGTCATAATATACCTACAAACCTACAATAGACCCGTTCAACAGCTGGTCAACAGTCCAACTACAAGCATGGATTACCATTCATAGTAGGACTTGCTTCTATTAGTGAACTGATAGATCCCAAATTTTATTTAGAAACTGATAGAGTACCATTTCTCATAATTAGAACCATTAATTTATTGAATTAGAAATGAAGTTAAATTGTAAAGGTAATTAAGATAATAGTTCGACCATTAGTGTTAATAGTAATAAATGATAATAGGATTACTAATAATCATAGCAAAAATAATATTGACACTTATCTTATAGTATTGTATTGAACTTTATCTAATTAAAAATCTTATTAGTAAGTGTATAACGATAAAAGTAATAATTAGGATCAAGTGGCTGTATGAAATTGTTAGTAATTATCCACAGTCATATTTCATAAATTAAATAAAATTAGAAATATTTTCTTGTGCATTGAAACCAAATAGATAATATAAGACATATCACGTCAAGACTTAAAAACGTGCGGACCAAATATCTTAATAATCTTATACCCAAATCATTTTTAGTTCGGGGACACATTTGATTTAATAAATATACGTGAAGAAATAATAATAGTACTTGAATGCTTAGTATAAAAAAAAAATAGACTTGAAAGTAAATAAATTCGTATATTAATAGGAATTTACATTAAAGACTATTACACTACATTTATAATTTTATGCAGACTCAAATTGAAATAATATTAAGCTATCAATGCTAATATTTAATTAGATAAATATATATATATATATATATAGTATACAGACTCGATATGATTAGGTAAAACCAATTATAGTCATACTTAGAAAATTAAAACTTAGTGTACCAACGAGGCTATAAACAAATTAATAACGATAATAATAAAGATATAGAAAATAGTAACACTACTGGTAATAGTTTTTCAATAATTTTGTTGATAGCAAATTTATAGTAGATAATAATATTTGAAAAATTTATATATAGTATAATAGTAAGTTAAAATATCAAATATTATAGATTTACGTGAAAACAAATTTGGAGTAGCTATATGAATAAACCTATAACAAATATTGAACTACGTCAAATTAAGAAATTTTTAAATATTAGACTATATTTTTAGCGTGAAGAGCCTAGACTTACTTATCTGTTAGAATCAACTTCACCATAGTGAGCTTAGAGACAATCATATTATGAATTAGAAAATTAGTTTATTGAACCTAGAGCTACAAATTATAAATTTTAGTTGTAGAAACCCAAAAAGGCTTGTGTTTCTTTCCTTGTTGTTTTGACTCATTTAAAATGAGTTGTTTTCTTTTCGTGCGTTTGTAAGTATGAGCAGTACTTGCACTTAGTTGAGAGATAGTGTTTTCTTATAAGGTGAGGAGTTCTGAAGACCGGAAAGGCCGGTACGATTTTCGAGGACGAAAATGTTATAAGGTGAGGAGAATGTAAATACCCTCAAGCTCGTCAACGTTATTTGACTGGTGTAGCGATGATCAAGAGACGATTAAAGCGCTAACGACTTGATTAATTTGAGACAAACATTAATTAATAAAATTTAATCTAATAACGATCTAGATACGAAATTAGTACCATCGAATCGATCACGAAAAATTACGCAAAATAGACTACTCGAACGTGTCATTCAGACACTGGACGAAGAAGATATCATTAAGTATGAAGGAGTAAAATAGTAATTAGGCCGTACACCGCTTGGATGCCCATATCAATCTTCTGGGTGCCTAGAGTATTTTCATTGGCCTTATCACCCAGACGTGTTGCAGAGAAATTCATTTCTCTCTTTTCTTTCTCTTTCATCTTCTTCTTTCTTCTTCTCTTCCCTTCTTCTATGTTCTTCGTCTGTTGGCGATTTTTAGAATCAGTTCATGATTCTGAGTTGATTTAAAGCTTGTAGAGATCGAAGGTTAATTGATGGTGGTAATTCTGGTTGATCTGGTGAAATCAAACCCAGCAGAGAAGGTAAACAAAGATTTAATTTAGGGTTTCTGTTTAATTGATTTTCTTTATGGAATGGAGAGCGTTTTGATGTTTTAATTCTTGGGTTTGTTGTTAATTAAGTTAGACATGATCGTGTAAGGTTTAATTCCAGTTTCATAGAGAGTTAGGGTTTGTTTGTTATAAATCTATTAGAAATTAGGGTCCATGTGAATTAGGGTGTTTGAATTGGAATCAGCAGATGGAGAATATGAATTGGTTTGTAGGGATTGAAGTTGGGTGTTGATTTAGGGTTTTACAATGAAGATTTAGAAATCAGGGTTTGAGTTTACAATTGAGGATCAGTTGAATGGTGCTGGAAAGAAGAAGAATTGGTGATTTGGATTTGATTAATGGTGACATTTAATTACAGAATGGAAGGGATTGCAATTCAAGGGTGGTCTGAGTTGAATTGAGGTTGTGTTGTGGTTCAAGTTATAGATATTGCAGGTCTGGTGGTGATGGTGGTGTTGATTAATGCAGTGAGAGTTATGTTAGAACTGATGTTGGCAGTGGAGTTGAACTGTGGGTGTGGCTGATATGGAATGCAAAGTTGAGTTGGTGGTGTATTGGGTGATTGTAGGATGCTGGAGTTGTAGGTGTTGTTCAATTGGTAACAATGTTGGTGGTTCTGTAGCTGTTGGTGATTAGATATGGAGATGGAGACGATTTCAGGTGGAAGATGCATGTGAAGTTTTTTAAGTGTGAGTTGCTGCCGGAGACAAAGAATGGAGCAAGGTGGTGAATCTGTAATGAATTGCAGGTGTTGATGAAGAAGTTTTATTAATGGTGGTTTTCTTAGCTGAGCTTGGAAATTTGAGATGTTTATGCATTACAGAGGAGGCCTAAGATGTGATTAAAATAAGATGAGAAGAATGGTGTTGCAGACATGAAGATGAAGAGATACTGATGATTGCAGGTGCAAGCTGAGCTGAAGTTTAGATGTATGAATTATGAATGTGTTAGCAAGTGCATGTGAAAGAAGATGTCGTTGCTGTTGTTGTGTAGAATAGTGGGTGGACATATGAAGTGTGGGTTGTGAGTGAATTACATGTGATATGAAGAACTAGTATGGATTCTAGCTAAAGAAGTGGATGTCTGAATTGTTAGAGAATGATGTGAGGTTAGCAGAATTGATTGAGATTCAAGTTCAAGTTTAAGAAATAAGGGTTGTAATTAGGTTAAGTTGTAGAGTTGCATTGAAGTTAGAATTGTAATTTTTGGTTCATGTCTTGGCATGTTTTGTATTGCATCTTGTTTGTGCAGTAGTATTCTTTGGCCCGAGCAATGGCTCTGGCCTGTGCAAGGATTTTGACCTTGAGCTTTTCAGCTTAGTCAGAACCTGACTGACCTAGCTTACCCTTACTTAGATATCTGAGTGAGTTCAATCGTTTTGGCTCACTGAGTTCCCTATCTTGACCCGAATTGACACAGTTGACCGATTTGGGCCTGACCTTTTGACTTTGACCAGTTGACCTGGCCTTGGATGTTGACTGTTAATCGACTCTTTTACAGGCTTGACCGTTAGTTGACCGAGTTGGATCAAACCTTGTGTTAGTGGGCCGAGCTTAGTGGACTTGGGCTTGGGCTTAGGCCTAGTTTTCCCATGTTGATTGTTTGGACCCTTTATAGTCCGAACTAGCTTTTGGTTCCTTCTACAAAGTTGTAGATATTCATAAGAAATACCTGATGGACTATAGAACCAACCTAATTGGATTAGCAAAACATTGGAAGTGTTAAAGATAGATAATGAAAAGGTGTACAATCATTAATGGGCTTAGAACCATTAGATAGTTCACTTAGCTATAACTAGAAAATTGTATGACATTGTGTTATGAGCCTTGTATGAGCCTTTTGGCTAATCTTTAGAGTGCTTGTGTGATTAACAGTTAGTCGTTATTAACAACGATCGATTCAAAGGATGATCCAGTGGATTGAACATCTCGAGGTAGGCGAGAGTTGTCATCAAAAGAGGTGGGAATCAATAACGAACTCTCTTGTATTCATTATTGTTTTAAAAATCTATCTTTTATGAAATGCATGCATGTCTTTGTTACTATATGATATGTGTACGCATGTATTATTTGTGTGTATTACAAACTAGTTCTCTTTTACATTTTGGGATGAACTTGGATCTTTAGAAACAATTAATATCTGTGTTTTGGGTGTATTTACTTATTTTCCAAAATGTGATTCTTTCGATTGACTGGAAAGCGGTTACAATCTTTATTTTCTTGTTAGCATGAAAGGGAGAAGTTTTACTTTTGATTGGTGTGAGATGTGTGCTCCCAAATGTTATATCTATTTATTGCAAACCTAGATAGGCCTCGTTGGGCTGAATATTATACAGGTCTGGTTTTAATTTGGCCATTATACTTTCCCTATTTCTGTATGGGGGCAACGCATGTCACATACATGAATGTTTACTGTTTCTTTTAAATTATTTTCAAAAGCTATTTTATTATGTTTTGGTGTTTAGAGAGGATAATGTTGAGAATATTATATAAGATTGTTGGATTTACACGTGGGCGGATTGTGTGATCTCCATGGTGTAAGGACTTCGGTCGGATATAATGTTGTTACCATTTGTTTTCTTTGAATACTTGATATGTAGAGTGCGCGTAGAATGAGATACTGGTAAGGTACATATTGTTTTCTTTGAAACCTCATGGGCGCTTTAATGATCATTGAAGAATCCGCAACAGTCATGCCTTGTTACTCCGAAGGAAAACGTTGCTCAACTATTATTTATGTTGTGAATGTGTGTCGATTATTGGTTGGTAAAAATTTATATTTTCAGTACTACTTATTACTTTAATATGCTTTACAGTTTTTCCGTTTTTATCGGTTTTTACTAAAACCTGCATTGTCTTTAAATCATTTTAGTGATTACTTGAAAGTTAATTGTTATTTCTTCGGGGCACCCCTTTTAGGGATGATGTGCTCACCCATTTCCACTTTCAGTTTCAGAGACAGATTCAATTCAAGTGGTGCATGTGGCGATGAAAGCTTCGAGGAGTTGGTTTCGTTAGTTGGTTTAGCTTCCGCTATGTTTATTTTGTGTTTATATTCTATTTGTAAATCAACTCACTATTGAATATGTATCATATGAGAGGAGTTCTTGTAATTATTTCAAAGAGGGTTTAGATTCGAGTAAATCTTTGATTAGAACTTCTTTCTTACTGTTTAAATAGATGTTTTAGATCGTTAGTGCCTCTTTTTATAGTTAATCTCTTGGATTAGTCAGCTGCTAGCTTAGGGAGAGCTACAACCACTCCCCCTTACACAATGATCCGAAAACCATATGTATATGTAGTGTGAACTACATTATTTTTTCCCCTTTTTGTCAATAAAATTGGCAAAGGTACAAGAACGGGATCATAATGAAATTTTCACAAGAGACATTTCATAGACTAAAAGAAAAATACATACCAACTTAATTTAGATGCAATCATAAAGCTGAAGCTAAATGCATTCATCAAGGAGTTTTAAGATACAAGATAACCCCAATAAAATTCCACATCCGCACACCCCGCAAGATATTACCATTAAGCACAAGTTCAAAAGAACTCCCCCATTTGATGTCATTCCCGAAAGAACAACAAGAGCGACCTTAATTTCGAAAGAAAAGAAGGATTTTTTAATTGGACACCAAAAACCATGAAAATGATTTTCTATATCCAAAACTCAACCAAACTAATCACAAGTAAACCCCTGATCAACTTAATCGGAATACGGAACTAAAACAAACCACAAAAGTGATCAATTTAATTGATTGTGCTCAACATAAGAAAACTCACGGAGCTACGACTAAGATAACCACATGGAGATGACTACCTTAATCGTTCAAATACTCAACATAAGGAAAACCTTACGGAATATACGACTACATCAACCAATAGAACATGATTAGTATAGCCGTTCATATACCTAACACAAGAACTTGTGGAATATATGAAAAACTCAACTAGATTAATTACAAGAGAACCTATAATTAACCTAATAGGAATATACAACCAAACTAATCACCGAAGCAATCAATTTAATTGTCAGAAGATTTTGCTCGACAAAAGAAGACTTTCGGAGCAAATAACTAAATAACCAATCAAGATGATTAATTTAGTTCAAAAATGCTCAACATATCTCATGGAATAACCAACAAGGCTAATATTAATCGACATAGTTGTAAGGTGCTCAACATAAGATACACAATGGAGCCTTCACGGCAAAATATAACAAAATGAATCAATGAAGATCAATATCGTGGATAACATACAAGGATCTATTCTATTTTCCATCACGATTTGCATAACGACATAATAGACTTTATCCTTGTCAAACAAAAGATTTCATCCTATTTTCCATCAAATAAATGACTGCGTAGGCATAACTTTTGTAATTGTCAAAAGTCCATCGTCCTTTCATCAATACGAATATCAATTTATGAACGACTTTACTTTTGAGACAATATGGGACCTTCAATTTCACGGACGCAAACAATACATATCCCATAAAAATATTGCAATACTTCAAAACAGATTAATACTACAATAATATCATCCTCCAAATATTTTTAGAATCTAAAACAAATAAACCTAAAAAATAACATAAGAAGATGAAAACAAAAATAGCTATGTGTAGTCACAATCTTCCCTATTAAAGCTCTAGTTATTCTTCCAACTCAACCAAAAAGAAGACATACTAAGCAACAGACTAGAACCAAGATCAAACGAGGAACTAAATCCTGTCTGCAACCAGGGATTGAACAAGAATGAGTTCCTCAGATGCCTTCCTTAGTTCGCCTTTTAGGTAGTCAAGGTTCCTTGTTGCAAAACTGAGTTGTTCTCGAACGACCTTAAAGTATTCAAGAAGATTTCCTACCAGTTGTGAAGAAATCTGAACTGGTAGTTTGTCTTCGTTTTCATGATCAAGAGCATGAAAGTACGAGATATCAATAGGACAAATCTCAACATCATCAACCTTGTTGCTTCCCTCTATTGTGCACCAAAAAGACTTTTATAAAATCTTTTTGACTTCTGGAACACATTATATATATAAGGAATTCCATCAAACCCTAGGAAACATGTCGTTCGTGAGGGTTGGTGCGTGAACTGGAGAAACGGGCCTAAGATAAACCAAAAAATCCCAAAACGTAAAAAGAAATAGATGTTGAGGAGCAAACGGAATAAAGCAACATCGAATGCAGTACAATCCTGACAGCTTTACCAAGATGAAAATCCTGAGAATCATGAGCATCCCTTTTTAACTAAACATAATTAAAAGAGATGCAATATGAACATGTCAGGGTGTAATAAGATGAGCATCTTGCTCATCATTATTTACTTCTTTTTACTTTTCATCGGTATTTATCAAGATACCTGGTATAGTTGAAGAAGCATTATCAAGAGAAGATTTAGAAGTACATGTGTTAACAGCATTCCATGTTTTCTTGATATTCCGTCTTAGTTTGTTTATACAGATCTTCATATCAGACACCCTATTGTTGACGTGTAGAAAATCTGAGTTGGAAGACTTGAATTCACAGTCCTTTTTGAGAAGATTAGAGGAACTTAACTCGTTTTTATTTCTCCTGTTCCTTTTTCTCTTTCCAGACTGATTTATAGCACCTGTCCCACTTTTGCTGTTTTTCCTTCCACTGTTTTAGGCATCCTTCGGTTTGAAAACATAATTAGGAAAAGCCTTATCACAGTATACGCCTTGAAGCCAAGCAAGGTTGAATCCAATCTGTGATATAGGTTTAACAACTTCCTTAAACATCCAAGTAAGAATGTTGTGAAGTTTTGCATTCCTTATCCGAAGACGACACCTTCGCTCAGAGTGTCCTTTGTTTCCGCAGTAATAGCAGTTGAAGGACTTACGTTCAGTAGTTCTCTTATGAGCAGGTTTAGAAGAAGTAGAATCCTTGTTTTTGCAAGCTGACACAGGTTCTTCACATGGAGAATTATAAATAGCTTTAACAAACTTAATCTTACCACTGTTAGGAGCGTCTATTTCTTTATATCCCAGACCACGTTTATCATGATGTTCTTTACAGGCTCCCAGCATAGAAGACAGTTTTGTAGATCTAGAACCGAACCTATTTAGATTCTCTTCTAGTGATTTTACCTATTAAGAGCAGCAGTGACTTTGGTTTCCGAGGATTTGTCTTTGGTAAGAAGACTGCGTTCTTTGTCATTGAAACATTTCTGTTGAGATTCACATCTTGCTTCAGTTTCGGAAAGTCTCTCTTTTAACAAACATAGGTTACAAAGAAGATTATCACATTTAGATATTTTTGAGCGAACCTCTTCTTCATGATCTTTAACGGTAGATTGTAACAGTTTGTATCCACCATCATAACCTTTGAAGAGTTTTCTCAAGCAAGCATTTGTCCTTGTTTCTTTCAATTCACGATTAAATAACTTGATGTATTGAGAAAATTCCTCATCAAGACTCTGTCCTTCTTCTGAATCACTATCATTCAAGAGATCATCCAACTGTTCATCAAGAGATTTTCTCCAGTTGCATGCAGATTCGGCTGGAGGAGACGTGAAGGAGTTTTCCTTAGTGGTTTCAGATCTTTGAAACTTATCCGAGCAGCCCTGTACTGATGTTGCGTTGTCAGAGATAGTACTCTTGTCCATAGAGTCAAATCGCTACAAACACAGACTAATGAGGTCTTTAACTTGTTTTCCTGCTCTGATACCAATTGAAAAAGCGGGGGTCTAACAACACCACCCAATAATTCGATTAGCAATATGTATGGACAAACTCCGAAATACTTTGCTAGAGAATCAACCAGACAGTCAGACTCAATCTAGATTAAAGTATCTCAAGGAGTCAATATCTCTCACTTGTTTTGATTTACTCAAGCTAAAACAATAGTGAGTCTTTAATCAAACACAAGGAATAACTTGGACGGTACCAAAGACCAATATCCAAGGATCAATAAATATCAATCAACAACCAAAGGTTGGATTTCCAATTGATGATCTTAACGCACAACCTATATTATTTCAGTTATATAAAATATAATGCGGAAAAAAATAACACAGACACCAGAAGTTTTGTTAACGAGGAAACCGCAAATGCAGAAAACCCCCGGGACCTAGTCCAGATTGAATATACATTGTATTAAGCCGCTACAGACACTAGCCTACTACAAGCTAACTTCGGACTGGACTATAGTTGAACCCCAATCAGTCTCCCACTAATTCAAGGTACAGTTGTAATCATACGCCTCTGATCCCAGCAGGATACTGCGCACTTGATTCCCTTAGCTGATCTTACCCACAACTAAGAGTTGATGCAACCCAAAATCGCAGACTTGATATTAAACAAATCTGTCTCACACTGAAAAGTCTATCAAAGTATAAATCTTTCTCCCACAGAAAAACCCTAGGTTTTGTTCTGTATTAAGATATGAAATCAAGGTAAACATGAACCAATTGATAATCCAGTCTTATATTCCCGAAGAACAACCTAGATTAATCAATCACTTCTCAACAATCCTTCTTGACTACACAAGCGGTTTGTTGAGGAATCACAAACAGTGAGACGAAGATGTTTGTGACTTCTTTATCTTTCCTATCGGAAAACTCTCACGATCTCAAGCCAATCAATAGATTGTACTCGTACGATAAAAGATGCAAGATCAGATCACACAACTACGATAAAAGTAGTATCGGTCTGGCTTCACAATCCCAATGAAGTCTTTAAGTCTTTAACCTGGTTTTAGAGAAGAAAACCAAAGGTTAAAAGAGAATCGACTCTAGCGAGCGCACTAGTATCACACAGACGTGTGGGGATTAGTTTTGCACAATGCTAGATGTCTCCTTTATATAGCCTTCAAATCAGGGTTTTTCCTTAGTTACAAAGCAATCCATATTCACCGTTAGATGAAAACCAGATTTAGATTCAAGATAATATTTCTCAACCATTAGATCGAAAATTTAGCTTGTTACACACACTTGGGTAGACGTTTACTGGGTTTGTGAAAACCATACCCAAACGTGTACGTGTATGTTGGTTCAACATAGTAACCCAAAAGGTTAACCATATGAGCAATTCATATTAACCTAGTTATTCTTCACCATAACTAGTTCAATTGACTCAAATGAAATAGTTAGAGAGTTGTTCAATTGCTATGAGATTTTATGTAACTACACAAGACACAATTGAAACAAAGATGTTTCGATTCGATGAATCGACTCATGAACTTTATAGTCACGATTTGCATAAAACATTCCTTAGTAATTTAAGTTTCATGTTCAGAGCACATCTTTAGATCATAACCACTTAATTTCACAAAGAAGTTCACGAACTTAAGGCAACCGACAGAGTTTTCCAAACTCAGCAGAAAATCTCGGCAAAGAGACTTCCGCCAGTTCGCGGACTAGGTTCTCGGACTGAGTTCGCAAACGAGTTTTTGGAAAATCCCAGCAGAAATTCTCGGCAAGAGAACTTCCGTCAGTTCGTGGACTGAGTTTGCAAACTGAGTTCGCGGACTTGGCAAAGCCAATTCCTCCAGTTTCTCTCAATCAACAAAGTTCGAAAACTTCGGATTAAGGAATACATGGTTATGTAATCTAAACTCTCATTCCAATCATTGAGACATTCTCAGAGGACATTATATAGCCGTTATTCACAGACCGTTTCACGTCAGAGCAATTCTCAAAGTAATTGAAACTTTTCATGACTTTCGTCACTAGGTGAAGATAAACTTGATCAAAGCGAAACGCTTTACCAACACACGATTTCGAGAAAAAGATAAGTAGTGAATACTCAGCTCGAAATGTCAAATGTGTATGATCCAGTCTATATAGCATACGACTTTTTGTCTGATAAGAAGTAGGAGATAGAAGAGATATACTTTTGAGTGATAGATAAGTTCAAGTCTCCACATACCTTTTTGTTGATGAAGTTCCACGGTTCCTTGAGTAGATCTTCGTCGTTGTATGATGAATCGCCATGAAGTCCTTGAGCTCAACTACACTTTTCTATCCTAGTCCGAGACTCAGCTATAATATACTAGAAATCAAGAATCATTGTTTTGATCAGTAACATTGACAAACATGCTTGATATAGCAACGCATGCGAGGTCGACCGAGCTATGCTCTAACAGTTTGTACAACAATTAAAAAAAACTCTGAGACAGAGAAAAAGAAAGTCTCAAAAGAATTTGTCTTCAATCAATGAAAATGATAGAAAAGTTCACAAAAACTATGATTATGGAACTTGTTCCATGTGCTCTGGTTATTCTAATAAGGAGGTTAGTGAGTTAACCAAAGCATGGATGGAAACTCTTGACTATTGTCCTGAGGAAGAATCCTGTGAATGTTCTCTCACCTACTTTGCTGATAATCACACTTGTCCCTCAAACAGCTCTGACTGTTCCATGATAAACGATCTATCTTCCCTAGAGAAGAAAATTGATCTTTTAACGAAATATTTGTACTCAATGAAGAGTATGTTTCAACTGGAGAAGGAAGCATGGATTAAAAGGATTGAAAATCTGGAGAGTTAACTGAAAAAATTGAGACAAGAGAAAACTACATCTCGCAATCGTGATTCCAAGAAGAAGAATCAATTAACTTCGATAAACTCTCTCAAACTATATCAGCATATTACTCCTGAAAACATGTCATACTCAAACTCTCTGGTAATGAGAAAGACATAAAATAAATAGCACAACGAATCAATTATGTCTTTTGTATAAAAACCAGGATAACCCAGAGATAGTGTGCACAAAGGTTCTTGAAAATGCTTCTTCCAGTAATTCTTTTTTTCAGGAGGAGAAAAGAAAATCTCATAAGAAATTTGTTTCACTTTCTAAAGAGATAATCAGAACCATTCATAGTTTTCGAAAATCAATTAACAGAGCTTTCAGAACATGCAGAAAGGAAGACGTCTACCCTTGATCGTCTCCCTATAAAAGGAATAACAAAATCTTCCTCTTCTCATAAGAATCCACCTGATCCTTTATTGGATAGGAGAAATTACAATTTGTAATAGGTTCTGAGATTGTTCCTTTTTTCCCTTGAACAAGGACTATAATCTTCAAGAGGGATGTGAAAAGATTTTTGTTATTTCTTATTGTCTTGTCTCTGTACCTTCTTTTTCCTGGAATTGTATTTTCTGAGTCAAGAACCGTTTATGTGCTTAAACGGTTTTCCTAATAAAGTCATTTTCTTTTGGATACCCAAAATTCTGTTAGGTTTTTGGTCAAAGGTCTTTTTAGGAATTTGTTCGATATCTTCTTTTTAAGTTGTAAGATTACATTCTTTTAAGCAAGCATTCCATTTTCTGTATCCTATCATGTCATCTTCAAGCCTTTCTAGTAAAGAAGATGATGTATGGACTGTTCTTTTTCCCTCTAAGAAAGTTCGTTTTGGTTCCTCCGATAATGAGATGTGTCAAGACAAACGTGATTCCTCGTCCGATGTGAATCCTACCGTCTCTCATTTTGAAAAACTCTCATTAACTATGAATCTTGTCTTGGAACAAGTACGTGCTTTGAAGAGTAAACTCGAATCTTCTACCAAAAGTCTTGAGGATAGATAATCTCGAATCCAGGATTGATCTAATCGAAGACGAGCTTGATGATTATAGGGAATATGAGAAGAGTCTTCAAAGTAAGTGAAATGATTTTTCTACTTCTTGCTTAATAATGTCTTGGAAACTTCGTATGAGAATTTATTCTTGTGTTTTAAGAAGGATAACTAGGGTTTGGAATAACCTATATTATGATTGCACATAACTATTGCCAACGATTTTCATCTTGCAATGTTTTTAGATTTATTTATTTAAATTCTAAAGATTTTTTGGAAGATGATTTTTGCAGTATTAATCTTTATTGGTTTCATATATTGCAAATAATGTTATGGGATATGTGTGTTTACGTCCGTGAACTATGATTGTCCCATATATGTCAAAAGTTAAGTCTATTATGTCATTATACAAATATTGATGGAAAATAGAATGAACTTTTGAATTACAAAGATTAAGTATGTGGTATCATTATGAAAATATTGATGAAAAATAGAATGAATTTTTGAATATTCCGCAGTATTGATCTTTCCCTGATCCACTTCTATGTGAAAGTACTGTACGGCTCCGTAAGTTTTCTTATGTTGAGCATTTCCGATTAAATTAAACATTAAGGTTCCTTTGTGGTTAATTTAATCGAGTTTTCTTGATACAAATCCATGTTTCATGTGATTTGTTAATGTCCAAAGAAATCCTTCTTTTCTTGCAAAAGTAAGGTCTCTCTTTTTGTTATTTAGGGAATGACATTATATGGGGGAGAGTTCTTAATTGAACTTGTGCTGAATTGCCAAATCTTTGTGGGGAGTGCGTTGTGGAATATTGTAGGAGTTATCTTGTATCTTTATAAACTCTTTGATGAATACACTAAGTTTCGACTATGTGAAATCATCGAAACAAAGTTGATATGTTCTCTTTTAGTCATGAAGTATCTCTATGAGAATTTCAGTATGGTCCCGCTAGTTTTCGTACCTTTGCCAGTTTATATTGACAAAAAGGGGGAGAATTATTGTGTAGTTCACACTACAAATACATATGGTATACAAATCATTATGTAAGGGGAAGTGGTTTTCATTGTTAGATGAAGTATTGACTAAGGAGGAGTCATACATACCACTATAGTATTATTGTCAAAGTTGTGATACAATTGAACTTTGATGTTGTGTAATAATACTATGACACTGTATAACAATAATTGAGAACAATTGTTTTCTTATTTCTATGGCTACGGATCTTCAAAAACTATGATGCTGAGTTGAGCACGTTCAGAATCACTAAAGTACTTGGAAGTGACGAAGATTTCGAGTAATGTTGAAGAACATAGGAAATCAAGCATTTGGATGAGAAGCTACAAAGTTTATTTATTTTGTAATCCATATGTATTGATAGTTTTGTCACTAAAATTAACAAAGGAGGATATTGTTAAAACACTGCTCGGTCGAACTCACAAGAGTTGGTATCTCAAGCTTGTTTGTCAATTTTAGTTGTCAAAACTATAAGTCTTGATTTCTAGTATACTTATAGCTATGTCTCGGGTTAGGATAGAATGTGTAGTTGAGATTTAGACTTTATGACGTTCATCGATTGAAGACGAAGAAATACTAAGGGGAGCTTGTGGAACTTCATCAACAAAAGGCATGTGGAGACTTGAACTCATCTATCACTCAGAAGTCCATTTCTATTCTATCTCCCATTGAGACAAAAATCATGTAGCTATATATACTTTACTTTATACACGTTTGATATTTCGAGTTGAGTTTAACTCGCTTACATATTTATCGAAATATATGTTGGAAAGCTTTCGCTTTAACCAAGTTCATCTTTTACTCTTGACGAAACTCAAAAGATGATCATGTGAAAATCGCCTGGTAACATCTTACATGATTTGTGTGAGACAGTCATTTGATGTAGACTCGGAATGTTTCGTATTGATCATTTGATCACTTGAAAATTGCTTTGAAGCTAATAGTTTGTGTGAGACAACTATTCTTGTCTTCTAAGAATGTTTCAATGATTAAAATGGGAGTTTAGAACTATTAACCTTTGATTGGATATAGCACAGTATGCGTACTTGTATGCTTACTGTTGCAAGTGTATTCCAAGTCCGAGAATTTATTATGCATACCCGTATGCGTACTGTTCAACAGTTGAAGTTCGGGAACTATAGTATGCATACCTGTATTCGTACTGATTTAACTGAGTTCGGTCATGAACGACAGTATGCTTACCCATTGCATACTGGTAAACAAGACCAAGTCCAGGAACTTAGGTATGCGTACCCGTTTTCATACCTGAGTGGGTTAAGTTCTAAAATCGGTTATGTATGTTTACATACTCATGAACAAATACATTTATATAATAAGGAATGCAATCTTTGCAAACCATGACTATAATGTTCATGAACCAATTCGAGATTTTGCTTCAATTGTGTCTTGTATACTTCTATGAGAATATAAACAAATGAACAACCCTATAACTAGTTTCATTTGAACTAGTTGTATTTAAGATGAACATGGTTGATATGAAAGTGTTCATATGGCTAACTCCGGTTAACTATTGTTGAGCCAACCAAGTACACGTTTAGGTACGGTTACCCATATCTAAATGAAGGCACATTTTATTTGTGTGTAACAAGATAAGACAATCTAACGGTTGAAAGATATTAGATTGAATCTAATCAGGTTTTAATCTAACTGTGAATATTGAATGTTTTGTTACCAAGATAGCATTGATTGCAAACCCTGATTTGAAGACTATATAAGGGAGAACTCTAGCAACTGGGAAACCTAATCCCCATACCTCTTGTGTGATACTAGTTGCGACTAGAGTCGATTCTCCTTTAACCTAGGTTTTTCCTAAAACCATTATAGGTTAACGACTTAAAGACTTCATTGGGATTCTGAAGCCAGGCCCAACTATTTTCTCTGTAGTTGCGTGTTCTGATCTTACTTTGTTCTATCGTATTGATTACTATCTTCTCTAAGATTTTCTCGAGATTTAATCTCCGATAGGTAAGATAAAAAGTAATCACAAAGCTCTTCGTCTCATTCTTTGTGATTCCACAATATCTTGTTTCGCTACCATACGATTAATATTATTGTGAGGTGATTAATATTACTAGGCTGTTCTTCGGGAATATAAGTCCGGGGTATCAATTGGTTCCTGTTCACCTTGATTTATCAAAAGACGGAACAAAAACTCGTAGGTATTTCTTTGGGAGAAATATTTATCTATTCAATAGACTTTTCTTTGTGAGACAAATTTGTTTATCAAGTCTTCGACTTTGGGTCGTAGCAACTCTTAGTCTTGGGTGAGAACAACTAAGGGAATCAAGTGCGTAGAGTCCTGCTGGGATTCAGAGGCGTAAGGAACGCGACTGCACCTTAATCAATGTGAGATTGGTTAGGGATCAACTACATTCCAGTTCGAAGTTAACTTGTAGTAAGATAGAGTTTGTAGCGGCTTAATACAGTGTGGTTTTCAAATCTGGACTAGGTACCAGGGTTTTTCTGCATTTGCGGTTTTCTCGTTAACAAAATTTCTGGTGTCTGTGTTATTTCTTTTCCGCATTATATTTTCTATATAATTGAAATACCACAGGTTGTGCGTAGTTCAATCAATTGGTGAATTAAACCTTTGGTGGTTTATAAAAATTGATTGATGCTTGGATATTGATATTCGGTACCATCCAAGTTATTTCCCATATTAATCTGGCTGACAGATTTTCTATATGTTCGATTGCATATTGATTTGAGAAATTGAGATATAACTCTTGGATATATTTTCCTTGATTGAGTCTGACTGTCTAGTTGATTCTCTTGGAATTATATTGGAGTTAGTCCATACAGATTGCTAAATGAAATATTGGGTGTGGTGGTTAGACCCCCGCTTTTTTAGCATTGTTAGCACATTTTCATATAAAAAGTTGGACTCTAGCAGGGACTTTTAGGGACCCAATACGGTTCCAATAGGTTTTATCCGCATGCACCCCAGGGCCTCTAAAACACATATAAGCTGACTTAGATGAGAATCTCCCATTTTTAGTCAAATCCCAAGCCCTCCTATCAGGAGTTGTCACATGGCTGAAAGGGATCAAGGCAATCTTCTGACAAGTAGACTGATTAAAGTGATGCTGCAACTTTACAATGTCCCGGGATCTAGTGTCCGGGTCAATGAAACTGCTAACAGTCAAAGAAGAGTCAGAAATTGTGACAGGCCTCGGGACAACCTTACCCTGAGAAGGTACCAAATTATCGCACCAGGTATCAATAAATTTACCATCACCCACAATCCAAGAAATAAATGGTTTGATTTTTCCTTTATGACAAACATGCACTTCCAGGCCCAGGAAGTAGTCTTTGGGAATTTAGCATTTAAGAAATCACAGTTATGAAAATATTTAACTTTAAACATACCTAACAGAGTATTCGCATTCTCAGCATGTCTCCAAGTATTTCTTACCAACATAACAAGATTCTTCAATTCAGCTTTCCTAAAACCAGTTCCACATTCCGATTTAGGATTACACATATTATCCCAAGCTATCAAACGAATCTACCTATCATTAGGATGCATAGATTCACCCCACCAAAATTCGTTGAGATGATAGTCCATCTTATGACACAGGTTTTTAGGGATTAAGAAGGAAGACATCTAACATAGAGGGATATATTGACCAACATTTTTAACTAACGTTGATTTACCATCTTGTGAAAGAGGACTATTAGACTAGTTAAAAGTTCTAGCATCAATAGCTTTTAAAAATCCCATGTGAGTTTTGGTTTTTGATCTTAGGAAAGTAATAGGGGCTTCTAAATAACTTTCACCTGGACTTTGGTTTTTAACTCCCAGAATATTACTCAGACGACTTATGTCCTTATTATCAATTTTACCATTAAAAGATAGAATACAAGATTTTTCAAAGTTAATTTCATGTCCTGATGCAAGGAAGTACATGTGCAATTCATCCTTAATTTTTACAAAATCATTATCAATGGCATGCGAGAAAATAAAACTGTCATCAACAAATAGCTAATCGGTAATTTGGTGGGGGGTGGGGGGATATTTGCAAACCTTGACACCGTGGATAACATCATAGGCCTCCAGAAAAGACAGATGAGCCGAGAAAGCTGGGGATATAATATCACCTAGTCTAAGCCCTCTTTCAGGTTTAAAATGTCCAACAGGAGAGCCATTAACCTTGAGACAATACGACAAAGTTGAAAAATAATTCATAATGAAACCATACCATTTAGTATCAAAGCCTAATTAGCCATGACTCTAGCAAGAAAAGACCATTCACGTTTATCATAAGCCTTAGACATATCAAGTTTAATAACAACCAAATTTAGCTTTCCCTTTTTCCTTTCTGACTTTATGAACAAGTGCATGAGCAAGTAAGACATTATCATAGATTTGCCTTTTAGGAACAAAAACACTTTGGTTAAGGAAATCAATTTATCCATCAAGGGTTGATCCTATTTGTCAAGGTTTTAGATACCACTTTATAAACAAAGTTATAAAGTCCAATAAGTTTAAATTGATGGAACATGTCAGCCATGCATTGAAACTTTAGGAATAAGATCCATGTTTGTATGGTTCAACTGGGTTAAGATATGGCCATTATTAAAGAATTCTTTCACCATACTAACAACATTTGGACCAACAATGCTGCAATAAGTTTAGAAGAATTTTCCAGTAAAGCTATCAGGACCAGGGGTTTTCTACCGCTCATTTTAAAAGCAACAAATTTAATCTCTTCATCAGAAATTAGAGAATTTAGTATAACATTATCTTGCAAGTTGATTATGCAGGGAATAGCTCCCAAAATTTCTTCCTGAAAATGTTGAGTGCCTGAAGTGTAGATGGTTTTAAAATGGTCAATGAAAGCATTTCCTATTCTAGCTCTATCAGTGATATAGGACTTGAACTGATACTAGATCCTCAGGATGGTGAGTTTGGGTATACAAAATATCTGGTTGAGCTTTCTTTACATTTTGAACAATAT
This sequence comes from Papaver somniferum, assembly GCF_003573695.1. NCBI lineage: Eukaryota > Viridiplantae > Streptophyta > Magnoliopsida > Ranunculales > Papaveraceae > Papaver > Papaver somniferum. Next base: position 50,154,336 of record NC_039358.1, on the reverse strand, counting down.
TACCAAAAGATTCCAAGTTTTACTTATTTAGATTAACTTTAGTCTTATTAATTTTCATTTTGAGATTATAGGCTTTAAAACCTACGTGATCCTCTTCCCAAGAATATTCTATGACATCCTTGCAAGAAGGATCAGCAATCCACATGGCTTGAAACATATATGGCTTCATAACATGGTCTTCTGAATGATTCAAATTAACATAAATAGGACAATGATCAGAGTTGATCCTGGGAAAACGGGTAACAACAATGCAAGGAAATACAATATCAACAATAATGGTAAAGAAAAACCTATCAAGTCTTTCTAAAGTACGATTATTTTCCTGCATATTAGACAAAGTGTGATCAGGACCAGAAAAACAAGGGTCAATGGGAGAAAACTTAGTAGAGTAATCAATCAGGTTTTGTAAATCAGTTGTTTCCAAAGGTAGACCACCTAGTTTGTCCTCACCACTCAGAACTCAGAAGGCTATTGAAATCACCTAATATTTCCAAGGTTCATTATCGGGTGGAGGTATAAATTCCATGTTTTTGGCCCAAAACGTGTTTCTCAAGGATTTTTGGTTTACCGTAAATGAAAGTCAGACAACAAAGGATATGGGGATAAGCATCTGTGGTAGTATAGTAAGCACCTCTATCGTTCATACTGATCCAACTCGAAGTAATCCAGAAATCGTGAAGAAAATCAAATACTCTCAACTGCGACCCAAATTAAAAAACTTCAGAAGAAGTAATCTTGATAACTAGAAGAGAGAAAGGACCTTTATGTTTGTACCTTTACATTACATGGTAAACAAATCGGTCCTTAATCTCAATAGCTTTGTAATTTTTTACTGTAATCTAATCCGGAGACTTAGATTACTGACTTCGATTACGAAAGTTTGCCACCTTCACTAATTGTTTTGAATGTGAATGTGCAAAGAATTTATCTGTCAATAAGACTATTAGTCCAGCTCTCACATATATTTTTAGAATCGGTTTTGGTTAATGAATCAAATACTATTATTTTTTTGTTTTTTTATTCTGTGTTACGACAAAGTTGGAACATAATACTCTCAACTTTTTTTTGTTTGACTCCTGGCCAATTGGGTTAGTCCTCGTTGGTTATCGTATTGGTGACCCCATAGAAACAACCACAGATGTGATTTAACAGGTTGTTGCGCAATACATTGTTGAAGAGTCGAGCCCAAAGACCAAAAGACATATCCCTTCCTAAGAGCAACCACAGTCATGCACGAGACTAATTAAATACTAAAAGCTAAAAAAAGTTGGCTTTAGTGGAGGTGTAACGCAATGGTGAAAGATTAAAATGTGGTCTGGAGGACAATGTAACAATGCATGAAGTTAAGCGGGTGTTGATGGTGGATTTTTGTTTAAGGCTAAAAATTGTAAAAGCCGAAATAATGCGCTAACATCCTGCAAAGGATAAAGCCACTGATAAAATAGAGAATACTTCTCCATTGAAAACTTATAGCATTATCAATTAATGCATGACCATCCTTGTATTTCATGTACTGCTTCACTCTTAACATTATTGGTGTGGCATGACGACTGAGTGTTGCTCTCAGCAGAGCAACACGAATATCCAAGCATTAAATAAGGAGGCACGTATGAAATACCCGTACATGCTATAACTCTCGGAGTGTTATACTAGACCGATCGAGCATCTGGACTGTCCGTATCAGTCTCAGAAACAATCACGACCATCCAACTTCACCAGCATGATTGGATAGCTTAGGGAGAATCCATAACCCTCAAACAGGTATTGGAATGTTCAACACCGGACCAATGCGGACCCCGCATGGTCGGCCTACCCAAAAGGGTGGTTTTCCAATTCGTCCAGCCAAAGCAGCGTGGACGAGAAACCCTAAATTAGGGTTTGCAGCAATTACATGTGTCGCAAATCAGTCTCAACCATCCATCTTCGCAGGCATACATGGAGGGTGTAGATGTAGATTCAAAGGGCCCAGAGCATGTCAACACAAATACCGTGGGCCCGCCTACATACATGACCGATCGGTCAAGACCAAACATGGATAGTCGTCCCAATTCGTGAGCCCAAACAAGGCATGACGCACGGCTGGCAAAACCCTAATTAGGGTTTTCGATCACGAGCGTCCATTTTCACCTGATCGAATGAAGGGTCTAGGAGTCGATTAAGCAGGTCCAGTGAGTATCAACGCGATCATTGTGGGCCCACATATCTCCATACCCGATCGGCCAAGGCATATCATGCCTGGTCGTCTCGATTCGCACGCCCAAACTAGGCGTGGTCACACCTCCCAATTGCAAACTAATCTCGACCACTCAACTTTGCCGGACAAATTGAGCGGCTCAGATCACGTTTCTATGGGGTATTAAGGTATAGATGTGTACACCAGCCCGCCGTCTGTATACCAGACTAATCGGCCAAGACCGACCAAGATTGGTCGTCTCGAAACGCGCGCCCGAAGTTGGCATGACGCGCGGCTTTTGCGGCACCGGATTTCTGTCGCAAATCGATCTCAACCACTTAACTTCGCCGGACAAATTTAGTGGCTTAGATCACACTTTCACGAGACAATGAGGTATGGGCGCCTACACCGGCATGCCGTCTACACGCATGCACGATCGGCCCGGCAAAAATTGCGTCCCAAGCTTGGTTTCGACCAAGCTGAAGAGTGATGCTTGCGCACCTCTTCATAAACCCTAATTCCACTAACGGTCGCAGATGAGTGTCTCAAAGATCATCTTGTCCGTTCAACTTCACCTGCTTGGTTATACAACCCTGGTCAGGAGTTAACTGGTCAATGAGGTGTCGTGGTGATTATCATCCGCCACTCTACCACACCATGTGGTCGGCCAAGTCAGGACTTGCTTGCGCAGCCTCCAAACCATCACATGAAGTAGGCTGGCATGAATCTATTTTAAGACACTCAAACAACGATGCTTCATATATGCTGAGTATATTCGATGCATTACTTGCATAGAATACACACGATACTTCACAAGTTTCGACTTCCTAAATAACTTAGTTATTTAATATAGCATCACATGCTGCTTTATGTGGGTCCCACGATCCACACACTCGAGACATCAATCATGTCACAAACTGGGGATACATACTGGGGTATTGGTCTGGCAATTTACAGCGTGCAGCGCACAACGCGCCATCACAAGAACGTGTCAGGAAGTCATGGACGGATAGTGATGATGGGAGAAGTGGGCAAGACTGATCGTGTAACACTAACACACGCAACTCCACTACTCCATCATTCCACTTTCTCCACTTCCCATGAGAGACGTGGGTTAGGCTCAATGACTTGTATAAATAGGTTCTCCTCCCTATTTTCAAACAAGACAAGACAACAGAAACCAAGTGTTGTTACAATTGTATTCAAACACCAGAACTGATAGCTTACACTCTGCAAGCCAGTTCGGTCTTCTGATACAAGTCATACATAGCCAACACCTTCACAATCTCAACACCTTCTTCACTTCCCTTCCTAAGACCAACCCCATATCCTTCACTTTGTGACCAAAACAAGTCTGGAACGACCATTTCTTGGTTTAGGCCGGACTTGCACAGATTGATTTCTCAAATCACAAGCAGTCCTGTGCAGTGCATATGTTTAGGGTTTAGATTCATTTCTCATCCACATACCCCAAATTACCAAAACCGGCAGAAATAGTTTTCACCCATAAACAATTAGCGACCAAAGTGGGAGGTTAATCTCTCGGTTGTAAAGTCAATTTCTTCAATACCATTCGATCGGTTTCAAATGGTTGGTCTTAGGACCGCCTCAACGGCCTCAAATCCTGGTGATTCGTCCAACGGAGATACCCCTCCTCCCAACGGCGTACCTGACAATATAATCAGGAGACTTCCAACGTTGAGTGAACTAGCGCGGGTACAGGAGATTCACACGAAGAACATGGGGCTGATCAAGGAAGCGATAAATGGCATACTTGACCTCCTCGTCAAGATCACATCAGAGATGAGCGTTCCAGAGGCTTCCACACCGGGGACTGGTCCCTCTCAAATCAACAACTTTACTACGAACCAGAGACCAGTGGATCAGGAAGCGACATCTCTAGTGGAAAGTTTGTGTGAACTTTTACACCTCTCGAACAATCAGCAGGCGGAGACGTTTGCTGCAATTAACCAGATAACCCTGGACATACACCTGGATCCTTCACGTCCAGAGGTCCTAAGCGCATCGGAAACATCTGTAAATAATGTTACATTTACAGAAGAAGATATGATGGCAAAAGAAGGTCACAACCGAGCCCTGCATGTTACCGCACACATCAAGGGTTCAGAGTTCAGAAGGGCCCTCATCGACACAGGAGCATCTTCGAATGTGATTACTCTCAAGATTCTCAGGACAACCAAGGTTCGCCCATGCAAGATCGTACGATAGCCCACCACAATGACAAACTTCGAAGGAAACCAGACCAGCACGTACGGGTATGTCAATCTGAATTTATCAGTAGGACCCGTTCAATCAAAAGTGAGATTTGAAGTCATAGAGAAGGATCCGGACTATCATATGATACTAGGGAGACCGTGGCTTCATGACAATAAGGTCATCCCTTCAACGTATCACCAGTGCCTAAAGACCATGCTAAATAAGGAAGTCATATGTATTCCTGTATCATTATCTCCGTACGCACCAATATGTGGAGTGGAACTTTTCGATCCAAAGGAAACTCCGCAGGGAAGATCAGACAAAGTCATGTGCACCCCAGTACCCACGTGGGCTTCAATTCAGGAAGAAGATCGACTTGCATCACTAAGGGCTAAGCACCACGACGCACCTTTGATGATGAGGCGTCTGTCTTTATCCGGTGAAGGTTCAACCCACGTTCACACCAAGAGGGAACGAACTTTCGAGGCAAGCCGTGATCAGAAGGGGAAAACAATATGCCGACGCCGTTGTTAGAAATTAGCAGGAGAGACTGGCACCCAGTCTCTCCTCCCAGATGAGTGCTTCAAGAACGATGGGTCGCAAGAAGAAGTATTGGACGCTCCGCGACAGTTACAAGATGGCACCAACTCCACAACTGACGAGCTCGAAACTGTTAACATCGGGAATGAAGAATCTCCCAGGCCTGTCTTTATCAGTTCGACTTTGTCCACAGACGAACGCGCGAGTCTTGTCCAGCTTCTCAAGGAGTATCAAGACGTATTTGCCTGGACATATGAGGAAATGCCTGGTCTGGATGAAAAATTGGTCACTCACCATCTACATATCATACCTGGATCCAAGCCGATCAAACAGTCTCCGAGACAATTCAGACACGAAGATGGAAAAGCAAATCAAAACCGAAATTCAGAAGTTGCTAGTTGCTGGCTTCATCAAACCTATTCACCATCCGACCTGGTTATCTAATGTGGTTCCAGTAAAGAAGAAAAACGGACAGATACGGTGCTGTGTGGACTTCAGAGACCTGAAAAAGTGCTTCCCCAAGGACGATTTTCCTCTGCCTAACATCGACATGTTAGTAGATGCTACCAGCGGACACGGCATGTTCTCCTTCATGGATGGTTACAATGGCTACAATAAAATAAGGATGTATGAACACGATGCATGTAAGACAGCTTTTCGAACCCCTCTTGGAAATTTTTACTATACTGTTATGCCCTTCGGTTTAAAGAATGTCGGTGCAACATATCAACGCGCTATGACGGAAATCTTCCATGACATGATGCATAAGCAAGTAGAAGACTACGTGGATGATATTGTGGTCAAGTCAAGAGGTCGGATAAATCATACAGGAGTCTTACGACAAGTGTTCGAAAGGTGCCGTGAATACAAATTGAAGATGAATCCTTTGAAATGCGCCTTCGGTGTCTCTTCAGGCAAATTTATGGGATTCCAAGTGATTGCTGAAGGGATCAAAGTAGACTCGTCCAAGACTCAAGCCATCCTCACGATGCTTCCACCACAAACTGTGAAGGAATTTCAGAGCTTCATGGGCAAGGTGAACTACATTCGTCGTTTTATACCTGGCTTGGCCCAGCTTGTCGCTGCATTCACCCCCTTGCTGAAGAAGGGAGAAAATTTTATTTGGACTGCAACTCAACATGAAGCGTTTCAAAAGATTCAACGAATATTATCATCTCCAGCCATCATGAGGTCTCCCGTCCAAGGGAAGCCGCTATATCTCTACACCGCCTTCAGCGATACTGCTATAGGGGATTTACTCGCCCAGGAAGACGATGAGGGAATCGAACGCCCCATATATTACTTCAGTCGAATATTAAGAGATGCTGAGCTCAGGTATCCCAAGGCGGAGAAGGCATGTTTAGCTCTAATCCATTCCATTCAGAAGTTCAGACATTACCTACTGTCCAACAAGGTGGTACTCATATCTAAATCTGATCCTGCGAAGTTTTTGCTTTCAAAACCGGTCCTGATGGGAAGTACGGCCAAGTGGCTTCTCCAAATGTCGGAATTGGACATAACACATACGTCGCCTAGAGCTATCAAGGGGCAAGCAATCGCAAATTTATTAGTAGCATTCCCTGGGGAAGGCACTACGGGGCTACACGAAGATCTTCCTGGAGAATTTCCAGACATCTCTGTTGTCGAGGAAGAAGCATGGATCTTGTATTTTGACGGCTCCGCTACCCCTAGAAGTAACACAGGAGGAGCAGGCGTGGTCTTAGTATCCCCGACTGGGGAAGTATTCTCACACTCCTTCAAGCTGGACTTCCAATGCACCAACAACTCAACAGAGTATGAAGCCTTCCTCATAGGGCTGTCAATAGCCAAACAAGCAGGAGTCACACGTATGGAGATAAGAGGTGACTCCAAACTACTGGTGAATCATATGAATGGAATATACGCATTGAAGGAAGTAACGCTAGCTCCATGCCGATATGAAGCACAAAGGTTATTAAACTACTTTACCGATACAACCATAACCCATATTGGTCGCAGCAACAACAAACACGCCGATTGCCTAGCAACGCTGGCTTCCAAATTGAAGTTCGAAGGTTTTGAAGAAACCATGACAGTAAAGAGGAGAACCATAGAATCAACATGGTTGTCACAGTACAAAGACACTGAGGCTCACGATTGGCGAACGTCGATCATTCAGGAGCTCAGCAGCTCACTCTCCCAAGGAAAGGTCAGTCTCAAAACCCTGCAGAACTTCTTCATGCTTCATGGTATGCTATATCATCGAAACCCGGATGGTTCTCTATCAAGATGTCTTGGAGATGATGAGGCATAACAATAGCTTAACCGTGTTCACAATGAAATTTGCGGACAACCACTGGTGGTAACGCTTTACCGACGACTTCAACGCCTAGGCTATTACTGGCCAGAGATGGAGACTCAATCCAGACTACTTCAGAAGTCCTGCTCAAATTGTCAAGCGCCGCCATACCAATTGGAGGTTTTTAATGTGAACTACACTGGGGACTGGAGAGAGCCGTACATTAGCTATCTCCGTGAGGAGGAAACTCCCACTAATCAAAAGGATGCTGTCAAGATAAAGCAAAAATCCAAGCGGTTCGTATTTCACGAAGGGATTCTGTATCGCAAGAGCTTCGGAGGTGATCTATTGCGATGCCTGGCTGGGGTAGAAATCCCAATCATGCTGAAGGAAACGCACGAACGGGAACATCAAAGGGTAGTATCTCCATGAGGATAACATATACCATATATAAAATTTACAGAATAATCCAACGGTTAAAATTATACGAAACTTAGGTTTTTCGACGCTGTTATAATTAGGGTTTTCTAAACGAAGACAGTTCTACTAAAATCAGAACTTGGAGATTGCATCATATTCTGCTTTGATTGAAATTTTAACAGAGTAAATAACGACTAATTGGGTTGAACATACTAAATTTGAATGAAAATCTAACGGTTCCATTTATATGTTTGATAATCATGCTTTAGTGGAACTCTAATATATACTATGAAATGAAATTTCTTTGTTCAAAAGAAATACCTGGTAACGCATCCATGCAAAAAAATCGACCGATCCAATATATCTCTGCGTTATAGCTTCGTGCATGATAACGTGTTGTAGTAGAATAATAAAGAAAAAAGGAAGAGGCAGAGAAGAAAGGATTTTTACTGAATAGCCTATTACATAGGTAAATTATCCTTTATATACATGTAAAGAGAAACCCTTAGGCTTCTAGTTGGGCCGCACACCTATGGGCCGTAGGCCCTACAACAAAGTAATCCTTTCTTGTAAAAAATGATCAAGGATCATATAGGAATTTAGTTTATTTTCCCTCTTGCCACTCGGAACACATAAACCCATAATAAGAGAGTCAAATTACTGAAGGGAAAAATATCGTTTAGTCCTTTTAGGTCCGGGCCCACATCAGTTTAGTCCTTTCAGAAATCACCTTTACCATTTAGTCCACAATTAAATAAAAATACCAAACAGACAATAATACCCTTACCTAACTGTTATCGCCTTCAACACACGATCTCCCCTAAAAACGCGTTAACCGTCTCTCTCCTTCTTTTTTCCATTTTCAGTCTCTTCAGTTTTCATTTTCGGAGAAAAAACCACTTCATCTTCTTCTCTTCAAAACCCAGAGAACGAATAGCATCAAACCAAGAATCTACCAAATATCAGTCGAAAATAGTCGAACCACCTAATTCGTTTTCAAAAATCATAAAACCAAACCCAAAAAATCGTAGACCCTAGAAAAATTAAAGAAATCAAAACCCTAAATGGGTAAATCGGAGAGGAAAGTAGTAGTACAAATATCTTCAGACGAAGAAGTTGAAGAAAGAAACAACCAATTAGTTGTTTATGAAGGAGGTAATCAAGAAGAAGAAGAACCAGCGACAAAGAAATCAAAAGCAAGAAACCAGCAAAAGGTATTAAAAACACTAATTCGAAGTTGATTTTTGATCTTCTGAAGTTGAATTTGTTGTTGATTCAGTTTTGTATTCCAATTTTTAAGTTATAGGTAGGGTATATCTTGTCGGAGTTCATTTTGTAGAATGAAGTTAGTAGATCTATATGATGAAGTTGTATTTATGAGTTCATTCTTTAGAATGAAGGTGTATATCTGTTTGATGTTTGATGAATAATACCATGTTTCTTCTTTGATATTTGCCAGACTTCATTTCTGGAATGAAGTCTAGAAAATTGTGTTGAGTTCATGTCTCTTCTTTGATGTTTGCCGGACTTCATTTCTAGAATGAAGTCTAGAAAAATTGTGTTGAGTTCATGTTTCTTCTTTGATGTTTGCAGTCTAGAAAAATTGTGTTGAGTTCATGTTTCTTCTTTAATGTTTGCTGGACTTCATTTCTAGAATGAAGTCTAGAAAAATTGTGCTGAGTTCATGTTTCTTCTTTGATGTTTGCCGGACTTCATTTCTAGAATGAAGTCTAGAAAAATTGTGTTGAGTTCATGTTTATTCTTTGATGTTTGCTGGACTTCATTTCTAGAATGAAGTCTAGAAAAATTGTTGATCTAGATTTTACAGTTCATTACATATAATGGACATCATTTGGAAGAATGGAGTCCATTATCTAGATTCTTCTTGTGTTGGTTCTTCTTTGTCTGAGTTCATTTTGTATAAAATGGAACATGTTTCTTCTGTAAAAATCGTATACCTACATATTATACCTAGATTTTGTACAAAAATGAAGTAAGCAGGTGTTAACATTATCTGGATTCATTCTTGTGTTGGGTCTTCTTTGAAAGCCTCATTTTATTAAATGAACTTCGAACTGCTTGAGAGTTCACCAAGTGGAATGAACTGAAGTATTGGTCCTTCTCAAGCCACAATTTATCTTCTTTTATCAGCTAATATTTATTAAAAAGTAACCATTAATGTTCTTTTCTTTTTCTTTAAAAAATTATAGATAAGAAGGTAAAGTGTAGCTTTGCTGGAGCCATTGCTCTTACTGATAAGATTAAAGCTCTTCCAAAAGATAAGGTTTTGAATGAAGAACATAAAACTGCTTTGTATAGGAGTCCGTTGGGGAGTGTAGCCAAAGTATTTCTGGAAGAGAACATTGTTGCTACTGAATAGAATAAGTCAACACCTGCTGTCCAAGTTGTCTGCAATGCACACCAGTTCGTTCCTGAAACAAATGATCACACATTCGTTTTCAAAGTAAAGGGGCAAACATATGTGCTAAGATCATCACCTGAAAAGTTTTCATCAGTGTTTGGAATACCATGTATTCCTGGAGGTGGAATAGAATAATATTTCTTGGACTCTAGAAACGTAGCTGACTGCACTTCTGAAAGGTTCTATAAAACCTACAAATTTGTTCCACCAAAAAAGAAACTTTCTGATATAAAGAACACAAAATTGAAAGACAAAATCGTTGAGTTGATTAGGAATAGAGGATCTATTGAAGATCTTGTAACCATGTTTGAACTCTTTCTATTATCTACTGTTTTTCTTACTACTGGTGATGGAGGTTCCATCTACACCAAGTACCTAGCCTGCCTAGAATCAATAGATAAAGTATCTCTGCCCATCTCATACACAATCATTTGATGGAAAGCTTGAGAAGAGGTTCTTCTGAAGGGTGTTACCTTTACTTGTTGGTGAGATGAAAGACTATTCATAATTATGTTTATTCATTTTGATGTTTGTTGAAATGAATTGTTTCTGGTAACTGACTAGTATAATTCTTCTTTTTACATCCTTGGTTTGCTGAGCATTCAAAGAAATTAAAACCCAAGTGGCAGGTGCAGAAATCAGTAGACTACCGTCCAAGATTTGCAAGGTGGAATATCGAAACCATTTGCAAACACTTAGATATGAATGTTGATGATTTTTTTGGAGAGGTAAAAATCTAGTTTAACATGGTACCATTATATTGTATTCAATTTCACATAATGAACTATGCTGCTTTAAGATAAAAACTGGGAGTTCATTCCACAAAATGAACTCTGACAGTTAATGTCGATTACTCTGACGTTCTGCAGTCAATCTCCTTGTAATGGATACATACAAGGAATGTATGTAGTATGCAGTTGTGTGTTCATTCTATGAAATGAACTCAAAAAAATTGTTGATAATATATGATTATTTGAATTTTGTGTGTGCAGCTATCAGAACAATTCTTGGAAGAATATACTGATGCTGAAAACAAGCTACTACAAAAAAAAAAAGCCAAGACAAAAGCTGAGTTAATTGAGGAAGAATTCAATCAAATGAATGCCCAGATAGAAAATATGAAAGTTGCACATGTTCAATAAATAGAGGACCTGAGAGGTAAAAATGCTCAAGAGATACAACAGTTGACAACGAAGCATGCTGAGCAGATGAGGGATCCTTTGTTAAGGAAGGAAGACCTTGAAAAATCACTTGCAGAAGCCACAAATAAAAAGACACTCTTTGATAGAAATATGGAACTCCTTGAAATATACTTGGCCTCAAAGCAACCTAAAGTTGATGCATTGCTAGCTCAAGAAGGGAATGTGGCGAAATTCATCGCAGGCCAAGCATCAGAGTACATGCGTACTACACTTTTCATTCATGAGCATAAGAGTGCATTGTTGAGCAAACAAATAAACATCACATTGAATCATCCAGTGGATGAAGCCGTGGAAGCTGGTGTTGGAAATGTGAATGAAGATGTTGGAATGCACAGTGCTGCTAAAGATATGCAATCAGTACCAGATGCTGGCGTGGATGAAGCCGTGGAAGCTGGTGTTGGAAATGTGAATGATGATGTTGGAATTGCAATGCCAGATGCTCCTGTGGATGAAGGAATACAAGCAGTACCAGATGATGTTGAAGCTGCTGGAGGTTCTGATCATCTCTTTCCCGTCTTATCTGTTGGAGATCCTTCTATTGAAGATGATGCAACTGATATTCAGCAAAATCTCCTTTATGAGATGACTGAAGAAGAGCTTCCTTCAATTCCAATAGACAACACCGCAGTTCCTTTGAGTATTGATCAATGTGTGAACCTGGGTAAGAGTTCCAAATTTTTTTCTTGCTTCTGCAAATTTTTTAAATTTACAGGTTGGAGTTCATTCTGGAAATGAATTTTGACTTTTCAAGAAGAGGTTGAAGTTCATTCTGGAAATGAACTCTGACTTTTCAAGCAGAGGTTGGAGTTCAATGTCATGGATGAACTCTGGATACAAAATATAAAAGTTGGAGTTTATTCTGAAAATGAACTCTGACTTTTCATGCAGAGGTTGGATTTCATTCTCACGTATGAACTCTGGCTATAATATAGAAGTTGGAGTTCATTCTGAGGGGTGAACTATGACTTTTCATGCAGAGGTTGGAGTTCATTCTCATGGATGAACTCTGGATACAATATAGAAGTTGGAGTTTATTCTGAGAATTGAACTCTGACTTTTCATGCACAAGTTGAACATTGCGGAAAAAAATTGATTTATGCTTCTTGATTTTTTTTAACAGCAAGTAACAAAGATGATATATTCATGAGAGAAGAACATGTGAGTCTGTAGCTTATTGATGACAAGAATGAGAAGAATGAAGATTTGAATGATGAAGAAGCTGACGCCATCATCAATGCTGCAGTAAAAGAGATCAAATGTAGTCCTCCTAGTTTCTCGATTGGGATGACACAGTACCAGCCAATCCCTGGGTCACAAGAAGCAACTGGAGCGGTTACTAGGTCAAAGAAAGCAAAGACTGCCGCAGATGTGGAGACAACTTCACAAATAGTTGCAGAACTGAATGAAACAGGTTTTGGTCATCGATGGAGCAGACTCAGCACACACCTGTGAAAGAAAGTGTTAGAATGGCTACTAGATCAAACAAACCAGTGAAACCAATACGGGATAATTTTATATCTGGATCAGATTATAGTTTAAGAAAAACAAGATTCAGACTGAGGTTGGACAAAGAAAAGAAGGTAGTGGCAAAGATATCACCTCAAGCTGATAGAGATAAAGAAGAAAAGAAGAAGAATGTACAGAACCCTGTTGGTAAAAGGAAAAGAGGATCCGAGCCTGCAAATGTTCAGGTAGCAACACCACAGGCGCAACAAGAAGATCAGATTCAAGAAGCAGCACTACAGGCTCCTGGAAGAGTAAGACAAGAAATCAAGCCAAATCTACCAGAACTGAGAAGATCTCCTTTTTACAACAAATTTGATAATGTTGCGCTAGCGGTATTTGGTGAATTCTTCCGCAAAGTTATGAATACGTACGTTTCTCTTACAGTCAAGCATCTTGGAAAGCAGAGAATCACAAGCAAATTCCAATATCATTTCAAACGGAGTGAGATCGTTTCACTATTGTTCAATGAATACTTGGACACCACCTTGTTGGACTATTATATATACAGAAAGTATAAAGATGCAAACAAGGATAGAATGTTCATAGATAGCGAGGACAGTGAGACTCGAAGAAAGTATATCAACTTCGAGATTATGAATTCAACAACATTCGTAAGTGTGTTTTTTCCTATTCATTTGATAAAAGTGAACTGTTTGCTTGCATTTTGTCTGATTTAGAGAAAAATGCATGGTTATGAAGGTTATTTCATTTTTATCTATTTGAACTGTATAATTAATTGTATAATCCAGCATGCATATAATGAACTGCTTATCTAGTTCATTTCTCTTTTGTTTTTCAGACATATTTTGCGGAGCACAATGAAATGAAGAGAACAGAAGAAGTTGATCAGTTTATAAGATACATGGATGACAAAACCCAAAAGCTGCTCATTCCTATGAATACTGACCCACACAGTGGTAATGTAAAATCAAAAGGCCTCTAGGTGAACACTGGCATCTGCTGGTTTTTGACGTCGGCAACTACACATGGGAGCATTACAACTCCATCAAAAGGGGAGATCTTGGTAAGCAATGCAAGGCTGACGCAAACAGAATGGATTTTTACTGCATGAAACACATCAACTTGTGTCTAGAAGCTCATGGTAGGGGGACATGCACCAACATTAACTTTGAAAATATGCTAGGAGTGCCAGATCAAGGAGCATTCCCGTATTTCCTGCTGTACACCTGCTATTGGATCAAGAGAAGTGTCAAGCCAACCACAACCAAGTCGCAGAGTGTCATGAAGAAAGCTGACATGATAGAGAAGATGCAAGCAAGAAGAGTTGGGATGGCCTACAAACTTCTTACTGCATCAGGAGATGAAGAGAGCTAGGGTGAATATACCAACTCAAAATTCCTTAACAATTGCTTCCTTGGAACAGATTAAACAGACAAAACTCTTTTTAACTATAGTATTTTGGATAATAGATTACTTCTTACTGCAACATAAAAACTCTTATGTCTAAATATTACCTTATAATGTAATTGGTACTCTAGTATGTTTTATATTTTCATCTATATTATTTTGGATAGTAGATAATATCAATGTCCTGTCTTATGTCTTGTCTTCCTGTATTATGCCTTGTCTTACTGTCTAATGGATACCTGTTCATTCCAAAAAATGAAGTGGGTTCATTCCAGTACTTCAATGTTTTGTCTTGATGTCTTATGTATACCAGTTCATTTTCCAAATGAATACAAGTTCGTTCTAGTAAATATCAGTACATATCCCATTGAATAACATTATCATTTCAGTAACAGTTCTAGAAAAAGTTGTGTTCATTCCGGAAAATGAAGTTCATTTCAGTAAATGAACTGATAGAATGGCAGTTCATTCCAGATAATGAAATACATATCCCAAATAAAATCACATTCAAAAAGGTAGGAAAAATACCATAACCTGCTACAAAATATCAGTACATATCCCATTGAGTAACATCAACATTTCAGTAGCATATTCATTCCATTTTTTTCATTCCCATAGAAATAACATCTAAAAAAAAGAGTTCATTACAGAAAATGAAGTTCATTCCAGACAATGAAGTGGATATCAAAAGTTAAAGAAAAAAAACGCTACAACCAGTACATAATCAAAAGTAATAGCAGTTCATAAAACATAAAAAAACATAAACTAGAAATAAAAGTTCAGGCATACTACTCCAGTATTAATACACGACAGGTAGCTTTATTGTGGTTTCCAATTTTCTTGCAATTTGAGCACTTAGGCCTCCTCTCATTCTCATAGGCACTGCGAATACGCTTCTTTGGTGGTATTCCTGGAGATGGCCTTGGAATACCAGGAAGGACTCTCTATTCAGGTTCATACACTTTTGGCCTGTCGTAGTTGGGAATGGGTCGAATTGCAGGAGCATAAGTATCGCGAAAGTGGTTTGAACCAAAGTAAGTCTGAATAAACTTCAAAATCTCAATAGCATTCATATATAGTAATAGCAGCAGTGGCGTGAGAACAGGGGAAACCAAATACTTTCCATCTCTAGCAAGTGCACGTCATCTGCATCAGATCAACATCATGAGAGCTGGGAGAGTGAACCTCATATATACCATTACCTGACTCGGTAACATTCCATGGAAGACCTATATCGACATGCGACTTGAGTAAATCTTTATATATGGGAGTCAAACTATCTTGATAATTTCTACCAAGCTCATGCCTTTCTGAACTCATCCTCATAATCTTTATCCTGAGCTCATCAACAAGATCAGCTGGAGGCAGATCCCTTTCACGATGAATCCAGTTATTGAAAGACTCTGCAATACTTGATGAGTGTGTGTCGTACCTACATCCTACGAAGAAAGCATTTTCCCAGTGCTTGGGATCGATATTTCTGATGTACTTGGGAACCCAACCACATCCTATGGTGCACATCTCATTCAAAGCAGACTCATATTTGGCAACGCTGTAGCAGTATGCAGCTTTATGGAACAACTCCAAAACTTGTTTATATTTCTCATGTCCTTTCTTGATAGGAAGGTTATTCTTCAAATGATAAAAACAGTAACTATGATAAGAGTTGGGAAAATACTTAGGAATACTTTGCTTCAGCCGTTCATGACGATCAGTGATAAAGGTGATAGGACGAGAGTCAACACAATGCTGCAAGTTTTCGATGAACCACTCCCAGCCTTCAATGTCCTCAGAAGGAACTAAAACAAACACAAAAGGAAAAACACCTACATAAATGAAAGAAAACAAAAGAACTAAAAGTGTCAGTTCATTAAGAAAACCTTCTTCTTCTGCTTGAAAAGTCAAAGTTCATTTCCATAATGAACTCCAACTTCTATATTATGAGGATGAGTTCATTTCCGGAATGAACTCCAACTCAAAGTGTCAGTTCATACAAAAACTTAACAAAAAAAAATGAAGGGTTCATTCTTAAAGTGAAGACCTTTTTTTTCTGCTTGAAAAGTCAGAGTTCATTTCCAGAATGAACTCCAACTTCTATATTCTTAACAAAAAAATGAAGGGTTCATTAAAATGAAGACCTTCTTCTTAACAAAATAACAAAGTAAACAGATAATCAAGCGGCAAGAATACTTCTTAAAATGAAGACCTTAACTAAGTAAAAGATAAACAAAGCAGCATGAGTTCATTCCCACTTATGAACAACTAAAAAACTTAACAAAATTAAGGTTCATTCTTAAAATGAATACCTTCTTCTTAACAAAATAACAAAGTAACAGATAAACAAAGCAAGCAGGATACTTCTTAAAAACTGAATACTTCATAAAAAGAGTCCATTCTAAAAAATGAACATCCTTAACAGAGAAAAATTGATTCATTCACATTGCTCTTAAAAAATCAAACAACAAACTAATATGAGTTATACAGAAAAGAAAGAAAAGTATCTTGGTTCCCATTCACGCCTGTGGCAGCCAACAACGTTCCCCTGAATCTCCCAGTAAGAAATATTGCATCACAATCTGTATTCTTCGATACAGGCAGCAAAACATATGAAAAGCCTCTCAAACCGTTTAGTCTCTTTATTATATTCAAACTTAATATAGCTGCCAGGATTGGTAGCCTTTGTTGCTTCAACATACCAAACCAGATCTGTAAAACTTTTTACATCATCGCCATATATCTCTACCTGTGATGATTCCTTCCCTTTATAAGCATGATGGTATTTTATGTTAATACCTTAACAACTCTTCACCTGAGCAACCATATCCTTAGGCTTTATCGACGGATTTGACTGTATTTGATCCTTGAATATATGTTTTATGAATTTCCTCTTCTCAGGGGGATACTTCAGCTTATAAGCTCCATCACATGTATGATTCCCATCGAATTCCTTGATAGCAAACACAGTTTTAGCAGTATCAATTGGAATAGCATGCAAATGCCAAGTATAATCTGCATCCCTACCACACTTTGTTGTGAACCTAAGTCTATCATTCTTAAGCTTTGCAACTGTATAGCCAGACTTGCTGCAATATTTGTCGACAGCTAAGCACAACTCTTCAACACCACCATGAAAGACTTGACCAACACCTCTAAAAATATCCTCCTAATCATCAGACAAAAGAGGTTTTAATACCTCATGACCTTCCGTCAGGTATTTAATCTTTGAAGTCTCAGTGAACCCACTACATGATTCATCGTCACTGAGCGACTGCGTGGAAATACCAGATGAAGAGCTAGAAACACCACCATTAGAAACCTCCTCAACGAACAAATCAAAACTTGCCAATTCCTTTGAACAAGTAACAATTAGACCTTGAAGAGAATAATCACAGTTGATGACAGCTTTATTACAACCTTGGCCATGCCTAAAACTTATGCTCCGAGGAGTCAAGTTTCTCCAGTAATCACAAACATAGATTTTGAGGTCACGCGTCATAGTATCTAAAGAAACTTCCAATGGAATACCATCCCCTTTGTAATACACAATTGCATAACACTTAGAAAAGGCCATACTGAACCTGAAAAATGAACCCACACACACAAAATAGTTCATTATTGGAATGAAACTGAAACAAAATAGATAAAATAGATGAACACACACACAAAATATTTCATTAACATCCTAAACAGATAAACAAAACATCAACACAACTTCTTCCTTAACAAAATAAAGAGTTCATTCCAAGAATGAAGCCTTAACAAAATGACTTCATTCATTAACATCCTAAACAGATAAACAAAGCAGGAACAATACTTCTTCCATGACAAAAGAAGAGTTCATTCTCGGAATGAAGCCGTAACATAATAGCACTAATAGCTTCTTCCTTAACAAAATAAAGAGTTCATTACAAGAATGAAGCCTTAACGTACAAAATCCTAAACAGATAAACAAAGCAGCAACAATACTTATTTCATGACAAAAGAAAAGTTAATTATTGAAATGAAGCCGTAACTGTGATACCCCGATATTTGGCAGTGGTTGGCCGAATGGAATATAAGTAATGGTTTGTCATTTCCTAACACCGAGGCCTTTTCAGCACAATTGGCTCCAGAGTTGGCAAAAAACTCTGCAGTTAAGCGTGCTCGGGCGGGAGCAATCCTGAGATGGGCGACCTCCCAGGAAGTTTCTGCTGGATTACCGCAGCGATGCCCGTTGAAAACCCCACACTGCCGGATAACCGCAGTGGTTAAGTGGGGACAGTATCGGTGGAGGGACGGGTCATTACAAATGTTATCAGAGCCGACGACGGTTCTCCTGCCGAGGGTGGGAAGGTATGCTGGATGGGTTTGGTATAGGTACTTCTCATGAGGGGTAGGGAACGTCGGAGATCTGGGATTGTGTATATATTCCGGAGCCGACGACGGCTCCAATTTAAGGTGGTGGTATTGTGATACCCCGATATTTGGCAGTGGTTGGCCGAATGGAATATAAATAATGGTTTGTCATTTCCTAACACCGAGGCCTTTTCAGCACAATTGGCTCCAGAGTTGGCAAAAAACTCTACAGTTAAGCATGCTCGGGTGGGAGCAATCCTGAGATGGGTGACCTCCCGGGAAGTTTCTGCTGGATTATCGCAGCGATGCCCGTTGAAAACCCCACACTGCCGGATAACCCCAATGGTTAAGCGGGGACAGTATCGGTGGAGGGACGGGTCATTACAGTAACGCTATTAATAGCTTTTTCCTTAACAAAATAATGAGCTCATTCTAACAAATGAAGCCTTAACAGGATGACTTCATTCATTACTCTTAAAATTCAAAAAAAAAAACTAATCAAAGAAAAACTTAGCTGATCTATAGAATTTCTTCAAATAAAGGAAAGGATTAGCGTGAAAACTCACCAGCAACAAGAAGAATTCAAATCAAACTCCAAAAAAACACCGATCTCCGAATCTGTAACTCCAAAAAATCAACTCCAACCGAATCAATCTTCAAAAATCCTCGAATCAATCTTCAAAAGCCTCGAATCTTCAAAAGATATGTAATTCCAAATCAAACTCTGTAATCAAATTACCTCTATAATCAAATCAATCTTCATAACCAAGTTAATCTGCTGTAAATCGAATCGATCTTGGTATCAAAAACGAAATCGAGGAAGATTTCATAAACCTTAGAAGAAAAAAAAATCTGCAGCAAAAGAAGAAAATCGAGATCGGAGTAGGACAGAGAAAATAATCTGAAACTGAAACTGATTATTGCTATTTCATGTTTATATATGTCGGTAAAAGGACCAAATAAGAAAATTTAGGACCGAAAAATAAATTTTGCACGTGCAGGGGTGTTTTGGTAACAAATTAAAAATATTTAGTGTGGGTGGACAAAACCCTATGACCAAACTATAATTTTTATTTAGAAAAAGGACCAAACAGACAATTGGACTAGTCTCTCTCTAATATATTATTCCTATGACTATATGGTATTTCCTACTTACTGAATTCAAAGTCCATTCGTATAACTGAATCAAAAGTCCATTCTGTAATGACTGCCAAAGAAGAAGAACATGTTGTATGTAGGTTGGTCAGATAGTCAACCTGCTGAGATTTAGACCAAGAAGTTGTCAATGGCGTTGGTTTAGACGTTTAGTGATGTCAGTTTCTTAATCACCCCTTGCCAAATGTTGGGCACATCTCAATAAGTTTAGCAATTTGCTTGCGGGACTAGTGCTGCAAATTAGGTGCTGGTGTGTATTGCTGCAGTTTACAGACAACTACTGGAAGGCGTCTCAACAAGCCTAACCGCGCTCTGGATGAGAGGAGGAAGCCTTCTCGAAACAACGAACGGTCATCCCGTACGTATGACGCGTCTGAAGTTCGAGTCTTATGCCATCACCCAAACCCCAAAATTCAAACCCCAGACCCGGACTGAGGCATTATTACCCACGTGTCTCAAGCCTATATAAAAAAAACCCTTAAAAATCTCTTTTTCTCTCCACCTCACTCTTTCGATTCCCCTCTTCAACAACTTCCGCTTTTCTCTTTTCTGTTCTAACAAGTCCTGGTTTGTCTGAGTAGCAGACATGGCGGCTTCATCAAGCTGCTCAATGCCATGGACTTGCTCAAAAATCTCACCCAAAATCACCAATAAATCTATTAGGTTACCAATTTCTGATTCAATGAGGAGTTTCAGTAGTAATTGTTCAAAGATTAAAACATCATCATCTCCCCTTTTCTTAGTAGAAAATAGGTTTCAGAAGAAAAAAATGCAATTATTTTGTGTTAAGAGTGAAGGTTTTATTGATGGATTGATTTCTGATAAAGAAATTGAAGATGATCCTAAATTAGCTAAAGAAGAAGATGCACGATTTGTTCGGTGGTTTCATGAAGCTTGGCCTTATTTTCAAGCTCATCGTGGAAGTACTTTTGTTGTTGTTATTTCTGGAGAGATCACGGAAAGTGAACATTTAGATGCTATTCTCAAGGTATACATAATCTTCATTTCACCTATTTTTTTTTTAACCTGATTCCAAGGGAAAATGGGTGAATTATAGTGAAATTTGAAAGATGTTGTAGTGAAATTGTAGTTAAATGTTTGCTTAGGGACATATTTTGTGACTAGCAGGAGTCGATTTGAGTCACTAGAATAGGGCCTCTTCAATGTCGGTGTTTAAGAATTAATCAAGACAATGAGAAATGCACATATTCTAGTTTCAAAGCATTTGATCGGGAATCATACTCTTAGATGAGGGGATTGCACCATGCATCCCCTTGACGGAGTCGCCACTCCTTGCCAGTTTTTGCATTTTTTTTATTTAAAGAGTAATAGGAAGATAAGCTACTGGTTTCTTTATACAGACATCATGCACATTTTCTTTGGATGCGAACGAACCCTAAGTTTCAACACTTTTTGAGCTTTAATCATTACCGTGTTTGTGTTTTGACAAATTCATTTAATAGACCTTAGATATCCAGTTTCTTTTGTGGAGTTACTAGATAAAAGATTATTCTCTTTGTGTTACCAACTTGAATATATTGATGTGCAGGATATATCTCTTCTTCATGGTTTGGGAATAAGATTTGTTCTAGTTCCTGGGACACATGTTCGAATTGACAAGCTTTTGGCTGAGAGAGGTGAGGAACTTATCTTTTTTGTCTTTCTTCCTCGTTTTTTCATCCCTGCAACTTTCGAACATGATTTCTATTCCTCCTTACTCACTAGTTCAAAAATGTTTGTTGCCATCAGGAAGTAAAGCCAAGTATGTTGGTCCATACCGAATCACAGACAAGGATTCCTTAGAGGCAGCAATGGAGGCAGCTGGGAGAATTCGGCTTGAAATAGAAGCAAAACTTTCTCCTGGACCATCTATTTGCAACATTCGCCGTCATGGTGATAATAGTCGTTTGCATGACGTTGGTGTTAGTGTTGCAAGCGGCAATTTTCTTGCTGCAAAGGTGAGTAATACAGCACCTCCAACTCTGTTGAGTTCAGCCATACACTTCAAGTCCAGAACAAATTAATATGATACTTCAGTAAAGTTGTGCTTGTGCCATAGATAAACATCATACCGCTGCTTAGTGAAACTAACTTTTTTTTTTTTTTTTTTTACAGAAAAGAGGAGTTGTCGAAGGGACTGATTATGGGCATACTGGTGAAGTGAAAAAAGTGGACGTTTCTCGCATGCGTGAAAGGCTTGATGGAAATTGTATAGTTATATTAAGTAACATGGGCTATTCCAGTTCCGGAGAAAATTTAAATTGCAAGTATGCCATATTGATTCTTTAGGTACATTTAACTTGAATTTTGGTAATTGTACACCACCCCTACAGCTCTCGCGGAGACGAAGTTATCTTACTTACAGGGAATCACAACCGTCATATGTTAGCAATCATTGTGCAATAGATTTGTTAGAAGTTGCACTAAGAATCCAACTGAGTTGGCCAATGAGAAACTGAGGAAGTGAATTAGCTATAAGTTAGTTGTTAAAGCATTTGGGGAAAAACTACATGCCTTTAAATCTAGGATCACAGTCCTGCTTTATCGTCTTACTTTTTCAGAGATCACGTAGATAACCTGTCAGGTCTAGCCCTGTAGCTGTCTAAAGAAGGACTAAGTTTCCTGAAAACTTTTTTGTCCCGTACTTGATTTTCTGAAAAGATAATATTACTAACAACGTTCTGGTGTGATTTCATTGAACTGGTCTCTTTGGAGACGCCCAGGTATGTGGGATGATATAAATTTTCAGTTTCTTGGCTAGAATAAAGCCTAAAAAAGGTCCCAGGAGCTAAGAAAATCAGTTTTTTGATTGGTCTATGGTAATTGTGGCTATAATGGAGTTAGTGTACAGTGTTTTGAGTCTTTTGACAATAACACAAGAAAACAATGAATTGTAGTGCAAATAAAGAAGTAGGCGTGTGATTTTCTTCTGATAATGCTGAAAACAGTTCGGTTGACTGAATATGTGACCAATCATTCCATACCGTAGAGTTGATGGTTTTCAATTTTATCTATGTTTTTTTAATGAATTTTCTGGTTATCGTTGCTGATGTTTCCATAAGTTTTTTTAGACTAGCTATCTTGCAAAATAAATTCCGTGTATATTCAATGCAATAACTCATTCAGTTACTGACAAATCTTAAAATAAGCGGAGTACCACTACACTCTGTTAATATACACATTAATACTTGGTTTATTCATGTATTTGAGTCGGCATCAATGTTTGTTTAATCATCAAACATTTCTCTATTTTCTCTTCTTATGTCTAAAGATGATGGAAAATTCGTTAGACTCTGACATATCTTTGATAAACATTGCAGCACTTATGAGGTTGCGACCGCCTGTGCTTTAGCTATCGGAGCAGAGAAACTAATTTGCATCGTCGATGGCCCGATTCTTGATAAATGTGGACGTCTTGAACGTTTCTTGACTCTTGAAGATGCTGATATGTTGATCAGAGAACGAGCTAAGCAAAGTGAAATTGCGGCTAATTATGTCAAGGCTGTAGATGAAGAAGATAGCTCTTGTTCCGAGCATTCCGGTTCCAATGGCATTTATTCTCCTCAGAGTATTAGAGGTTTCGAAGAAACCTATAAACCAATATTTCAGAATGGCGTTGGTTTTGACAACGGGAACGGACTATTGTCTGGTGGTCAGGGATTCGCCATTGGAGGCGAGGAACGTTTGAGCAGAGAAAACGGCTACTATTCCGAGTTGGCTGCTGCTGCTTTTGTTTGCAGAGTAAGCTTTTAACTCCATGCATTTTTCTTGTCCCAAAAATTAACATGCATTTAAGTATTTAACTTGTTGCGCGTGTATAGTTTATTTAGTTACTTTACGTGTACTTGGGGGTTGAAAATGTTTGCATTTATTTGATGAGTACAGTTTCTGAATACGCTAATTTACAGCGGCCTATATATTGCCATGTAGTTTGTCAATTGGCAAGTGGTGAAGTACAGTGACTTTAGGCTTCATTTATCTCTATCCGAGTCCGATCTGACATGCTGGTGATTGTATGTTTTCGTTTAACTTTTGGTTCATTTTTTCTGATCCTGTGTTATTGTGTTTGAAAGAGCTGGAAGTTTATCTGATTAATGATATTCATAATGGCTTCTTCTTCGCTTTTGTTATGTCACTGGAAAATTTATGCCTTTACGTTATTATGATACAGTTAAACTAAACCACTCTTGATGAATCCATTTGTTAGTTTCCACAATTATCTTTTATATTTGTAACGTATATGCAAACATTCTCCTGATAGACATGCCTCAACGACTCTATGATAATTTAAGAGTTCAAGTTTGATTTTTTTTTTTTGAATGTACAAGGTGTAGCTTATATGCATTAAAATCTACAGAGAAGTAGCTGAACTTAAACTATTTCTTCATTTAGAGAAAATACTCAATATATCTATGTTGCCAGAAACAAAATTCATTTTGCCTCTGGTCCTGAGGAGGATTAAGTATTCACCATTACAAAGTTTCTGTTTCTTTCTACAGGGAGGTGTTCAAAGAGTTCATCTAATAGATGGCACCAACGGTGGTGCTCTGTTGTTAGAGTTATTCAAAAGAGATGGAGTGGGGACCATGGTTGCAAGGTAGTTGTCATATATATATTTAGGAGATCTCCATTATATTTTGTTTTAAGT
The DNA here is from genome assembly GCF_003573695.1 of Papaver somniferum. NCBI lineage: Eukaryota > Viridiplantae > Streptophyta > Magnoliopsida > Ranunculales > Papaveraceae > Papaver > Papaver somniferum. The sequence continues at coordinate 50,130,072 of NC_039358.1, read as the reverse complement.
AATAATTACCAAGTTTGTTGCGTGGTGCCACTAGCTCGAGTATTGAATCTCTTTAAGTAATAGATTGCTTTTTGGATATCCATCTAGCTTCCAGTGGGACATATAACTCGTGCATAGTGTATGCTTTTTTTGTATTGCGAATGAAGATTGTGTTAACTAGTTACTGACTACATATTCATTCTTAACTTAGTTTCTCTAACGGTCTCAGCATATTTTTTTAGTTTTAGTGATGCAACACATTTGATAAATTAAATTTCCTATGCTCTTTCAAGTGCTGTATGTTAACTAAGATAAATGCTCCTTGGGTGTAGATACATGAACTGACTTTGAGTACTAGGGAAATGTTAATTGAGTTTTGGACCTCTTTGATGCAAAGGGTTGACTAAAGATACCTTTGATAGTACTTGTTTAGCTTTCCTATTGCCTTAAATTTTACTATGGGAAGCAGGGCTTTAGAAAAGTCCAAGGTCCTGCGATGTTGGCATATTGTTTTCAACAATGATAGCCTTAATTCTACAATGAAATGTAGGGATTTAGAAAACTCCTAGGCCGTGTAATACTTGGATATTTTTGCAATGATCCCAAGTGAATTCACCAGCCATATCCTCTGCAATTGACAGTGACTCACTTTGAAAGTTTGAAACATTTTGTATATGCTGTATGCTTACGCTTGCTATTGTTTAATTTGATTTGTTCCAAACTATCAATTCTGCCGTTCTCTTTAGCTAGCACAGACTTCTAACTTTCATGATTACTTAATATATCTGGATTCTTTTGTTTTCTTTACAAATTTTTGTTTGTTGCAGTGATGTTTATGAAGGAACCCGGATGGCTATGAAGATGGATCTCCCTGGAATAATACAGCTTTTAAAACCTTTGGTAAAAGCTGGAACATTGATTGAAAGGACAGAAGACCAGGTATATTTCTTTCTTTTTTATTATCTTTTCCTGAATGTAGTTAAAACATTTAAATTTAATTGTTACTGTTGCTCTTCAGAATATATGAAGAGTCAATGTCACGTCTTGTCTTTGTTTGTACTTGAAGTCTTAAATTGAATTTCCACTATTTCCTTCAGCTACAAGAAGCTTTGGACTCGTTCATCGTGGTGGAGAGAGATGGTTCAATCATTGCTTGTGCTGCCCTTTTCCCTTTCTTTAAAGAAAAGTGTGGAGAAGTGGCTGCTATTGCCGTTTCTCCTGAGTGTCGTGGTCATGGACAAGGAGACAAACTGCTTGGTATTATTTATATTTCTTCCCATGAACTTGTTCTTATTTATCTGACATGCTCAAAAATCCTATTGTACACTATTTACTGCTATACGCACCATTGATATTCAATCTTTTGCAGTCCATTGTTGACGGTGTAACCTTGCTTGCTTCTGGCGAAGTTTGTGTCTTCTTGTTACCTAGTTGACTCATGTCTTCAAATAAAATCAGAAACTAACTTGCAGTTAACCAAGTAAGATATGTAAAGTGTCAGGTACAAATGATAGGTAACAACGAGAATGGTAAAGCAACAATGGGAACACGTTGCTCTGTAATGTTGGGGCTTTAGGGGGAACTAAAGTGTGGTTCTGAGGGTTAATCATCTTGGACTGTTTAACATGATTGAATGAATTGGAATGTGGGCTGCACTATGTTCGTGGAAACAGGCTTTATTGGTCTTGCATCTTTTCTTTAATGCATACCGTTCTGAATATTTTTCTATATATTCCAGATTACGTTGAGAAGAAGGCAGCATCCCTTGGTTTGGAAAAGCTTTTTCTGCTTACCACCCGAACTGCGGATTGGTAAGTCCCTGGTTTCTCATTATTGTGTAGCTTATGTGATAGCCAGTTTTTAGACCATTCATCAGCTTCTGGAAATTAATCAAACTTACACAACTCTGAAACTAGCTAAACTAAAGTTTAGATGAAACCAATGCTGCTTTAAATGGACAGGTTCGTGAGACGTGGGTTCTCAGAGTGCTCAATTGGGGCTATTCCAGAGACGAGGAGAAAAGTGATCAATCTATCCCGCGGATCAAAGTATTATATGAAGTGGCTACAACCAGATCGTAGTGGTATCACTGTCGACAGTGCCGGCTTGAAACGGTAATACTTAGCACAACCAACCCTGTATACATTTACAGGGTTTCATTACTAAATTTTCAACTAGGGAAAAACAAGATAGGAAGAACTAATAGAAGTATAGAACCAGTCATCTTTGAGATAATCTTGTATTTACACTGGGTGTTCCCCTCACTTCTTAGTGAGCTCTTTTAGTATTTCCTCGTGACTTGTTGTGATTTAGTACTTACCGCTGCCTTCCTGAGCTACAGTTAACAGATTATTTCAAAGCGGGGGTCATTTTAGGTTGGATGTGTGCCTTATTAATTATAAAATAAATATTTGAAAGTTGCATGTATTTTTTTTCTTGCTTCTGTAAAGTCAATTCTGTTTTCTTTTTCCTGTAGGTTGTCGGGATTCAATGGAAGCTCAACTTGACTGTCTTTGATATAGTTATTGACACTATTACTCATCGTCCTAGTGCGCCAGAAGCTAGCTCTACCCCAGGTTGAATAAAGCCTTCATTGCTGTGTTTATTGACACTCAATGATGTTAAAAAGCCAAATCTGGCACTAATGTAAAACGTAGCATAGTTTCTAATGAATTGTATGACTGAGTAGCTTCGGAATCAATAAAGCTAACAAACTTGTTGAAAAGGCTGAGCTCGTGTTTAACATTTTTGCCCCCCCACCCCCACTGTTCTAGCTAGTGTTTGCCGTATCTCATGTAGTTATAGCTCACCTGCATTTATGCCTGCATACAAGACGGAAAGTTAATCTTCATTCCAAATTTATTATCCGGGTTACAACTGACTGAATGAGCTGTTTTTCTGGGAGCAGAGCAGGATCAGCAACAGTTATCTGCCAAATTCACAAACTGGTAATTGGTTGAAAATGAGGTTGTAGGATGACAGGGTCTTGGGCTTGGCAATTTTGAACTGGATATTCCATGAGTTTACAAGGCCTAACTCTTGCAAATAGTCAACTGTTATTAAAGACTGACATCCGTTCAGATATATTTTGACCAAAGCAGAACGGTATTATTTGTCGATTTGAAACCTAGAGAATGGAAAAATTGGTCCATTCAGAGGTAGCCATTAGTAACTTCTACCTGTCCTCACATACGGTGCTACATGGCAGTAGCTGTCTATGACCATATCACAAGTGTCCAATTTCTAAGCCTAACCAAACTTCAAAAGCTTACTTATCCAACCGGTTAGCTAGAGCTAAATGGATAAAACCAATGAATGTCAAAAGTTTTGAGGTGTTGGAAATGTGTTTTAACCGGCAAAATCACGTGGCAAAAAACACTGTACAGTTTTTAAGAAATGTGAACAAGAATCCTCTTATGTGTAACCTCGCATGTAAGTTTACATTCACACGTGTTGTCCTCATTGGCGGCAACTCCAGGGGGTATGAATCTCCTCTCTCAACCTATCACCGCCTCCTAAAATGAGTTTTTGAAACCCAAAGACACCACCACCAGCACCACCATATTCCCCAAACCATTTGCCAATGTACGTGTCCTTTCTCACCCCAAATCCTCTTCAACACGTACTCATAAAACAACCCCACTTGTCAGTATCTCTCTCGTTTTTCTTCTTCTTTTTAAATTTTTGTTTCTCATTTTTCTTCCATTCTTCTCATTGGTAGTATACTAGACTAGTATATCCATTTGCCCCAAAACAACCACTCCCTCTCTTCTTCTTTTTCCTCTCTTGTTTTTCTCACTCTAGAAACCAACCATGATGGTTAATCCAATAAACAGTTCGTATCATCAATCTTCTTCATCTTCTAAGCTTGATGAAATCATGTCAAGATATAGACCCATTGCTCCAAAACCCATACTAGATCAAACAGATGCGACTACTACTGCTGCTGCAAACGCATCAAGAAGCTTACAAATCAGTAATAAGAGAGTGAGAAAGAGAGGTAGATATGGGCTCTCATCTTCAGCTGCAAGAAAAAGAACAAAAACTACTACACCAACTCAGCTCCATGGACCTTCCACCACCACCACCAGTTCTTCTTATGGTATGGGTTTCAACACACGCCTTCTCTTCTCACCACCACCTCATGAAGCCGCCCCTCTTCAAATAGAAAAACAACCCATATTGATGAGTTTGGTTAGATTTCCTCTTCTCTCATTTTCTACTTCTTCCATTGCTCCTCATCCTCATGATGGAATGAGTAAGATGAATGGATTCACAAACTCTACAATCACAACCATTGAAATCCCAAAGGAAATGGATCTCTTGAAGACTCTGCATGCAGGACAGGTTTCACCGGGCCACAGTATTAATATTAATTCGGGCTGCGGGTCTGGTAATCTTATAGCTCCTCAGCCCGTTAGACCAGTGGGGTCAAGTATTAGTGTTGGATGCATCAGTGAAGACCCAAATTCTAGTTCCACTGCATGTGTCAAAAAACAGCAGCCTGAAGAAGTTGAAGCTGAAGTCGAATCTGATACTCTACCGGTTGTTGTTTCGGATTCAAAAAATAAAGTTCGGCTAGCAAATTCCGCATTCAAAGAAATGGTAGGACAACCAGAATGTGCTTGGCTTGTTTCAATGGGGGCAAATAGTGAAAAATTGACAAGTAAAGGTAAAAGAATAAGTGGAGAAGTCATGTTGGATTTGTCGAATTCTCAGGTACCGGTTTCGTCAAATGGGTTTTCTTGTAATGTTAAGGTTGAATGGGGTAGAAATGGAGAGAAGAGTTGTGTTTGTGCTCCTTGTAATGTTATGAAATTGTCTTGTGAGTCTAAAGATTATCTCTTCACTTGGAGAATTCATACCACTGACAATCGTGAAGAATCATCCAAGTCCCAGCCTTAAATATGTTGTATGGATGCAACTTTCTTGTATATGGTTTCATTTTCCCGAGCAAATAATGTTATATATGTACATGTTAAATGTTTTTCTTGGGTACTGGATAGGATAGGTATGTGCCTGCCTCCTCTCCGTCAAGCAGGTCTTGTCTAGTCTAAATTCCGTTTCTTTTGCCAAAATGCCTTGCTACGGATCTTGGTCCCCCGCTGTGAAACAATGGTTCCACTTGCCACTTGGGTTGTGTCAATGATTTTCTTTATGGAACGCGCAATTGAATTTTTCTTCAAAATCTCTCATTAATGTATAGGCACTCGACCATTAAAATTATTCAAAACTTATAGAACCGTTTAGCCGTAATACAATATTCATTTATTGGAATTTAGCCGGAATGGTTTTAGGAAAGTCAATGAAATAATTCGGCTGTAATATGCTCAACTGCTAGTGCAATCATTTCACATTTGAATATATTACTAAATTCAGAAGAACTCATCCCCGGGAAACATACAAAAAAAGAAAAAAACACAATTACACAAACAATACTTGTAGACTCCGATCCAAGTAGGACAATGATGAAGTAGGCAAGCCAGCTAATTGCATCTTACCCAATTATAGCATAAATCAATTAAAATAAATTTTTCTGCAGTATTACCGGGGCATGTTCATTGGCATCATCACATCTTTCCCTATACTGTACTGATCAGAATTCTCCATACTGTACAAACCAGAATCACCGGAGCTGTACGAGCTTATTGGTACAGAATAGAGGTCTGTTGGCTCGTCAATAAATGCAGTGGACTTGTTTTTAGGGCTCTGCTGGATATGAGCTCCGGATGGCCGCGTCTCTTGTTTACTCAAGCTTTCGAGCTCTGCAGCTACTTGTTTCATTGTGGGTCTATATTCACCCTCCGTGTAGAGACATCTCCTCGCGAGCTCGGCAACTGCAATGACATGCTCGCGGCTTCCTTCATTTGCTACCCGAGGTTCAACAAGCTTGAAGATATCAATTCTTTCCATTGCATAAATGAAAAATGAAGCTAGACTTCTTTGTTCCTGGGGTCGATCAGGAGAAAGGGGTTTTTCTCCGGTTAAAAGTTCCACAAGAACTACACCAAAACTATAGACATCACTTTTATCTGTCAACTGACTAGTATGAAAATATTCTGGATCTAAATACCCTAACGTCCCCTGCACTAGGGTGTCTATTTGGGTTTGGCCTAGTGTATTCAACCTCGATGCTCCAAAATCAGATACTTTTGCAGTGTAATTTTCATCTAATAGTATATTGGCAGACTTAATATCTCTATGAATAATGGGTGTAGAAGCCGCTGAGTGCAGATATGCAAGTGCTCCTGCACTTTCGGTTGCAATTCTTAAACGGCTTTTCCAAGAAAGAGAAGCTGAAGATGACTTGCCATCCGCCTTGTTGTTAATATGTTGGAAGAGGGTGCCATTCGAAATGTACTCGTAGACAAGTAAAGGAACTTCAGTTTCTAAGCAGCATCCCAAGACCTTCACCACATTTCGATGGTTAACCTGCGCCAAAATAACAAGCTCATTGATGAATTGTTCTATTTGAGTCTCATCAATTACCTTCGACTTTTTAATGGCAACTGAACTTTTATCAGCTAAAGTTCCCAAATAGACCGTTCCAAAACCTCCTCTACCAAGGATCAGTTTATCACTATAATTATTGGTAGCCACTTTTAATTCTTCTGCGGTAAAGATTCTTGTAGCCTCCGCACCACCTTCATATGATGATAGTTGCTGTTTTAATAACAAACCACCATTTTGTTGAAAGAACTTCTCCTTAAGTTCGCTTAGTTTTCTTCTTTTGATGCTCAAGTATAACAAAGAGCTACCAACAATCAAAAATAAGAACCCCAAGCCAATACCTGCATTGACATTAGCACAATCAAGAAAACAGTAACTACAAGTTAAATATTATTCAATCAAGGGAATAAAGAGTAGCGCATACCAAGAGTGACTTTTAATATAGGAAATTCCTTGTTTTTGCGAATGCAACCGGTTCCACCTTTCCTCCCATCTCCATGGTGTCCCTCTGGACAACTACAGTTGTAACTTCCTATTGTATTTGTGCATATTCCTGCACAAGGATTGTTGTCTTGATCCTCACACTCGTTCACATCTGTTTATCCTCCCCCATGTAAAATAACACATTAATTGTTTCGTTTCCTACAATTTGCATAAAGAGAAAATAAAAAGTTCGCTTACAGGTTTCATGGTCTCTACCTTTTATTTTGAACATGCCACATGCCTTAAAGAATTGACTAATTTGTAAAAACACGGACTTGTAATGTTCATACCTTGACATCCTGGGCTTAGATAAGGATTCCCCATGAACCCTGTGTTGCAGCTACAAAGATATCCAGGAACCTTGTCTGAATTGCTACAATTACTATTCTTTTGGCAGGCAAAAGTAGACGCATCTTTTTGAGCTTCTTCGCACGTCTTGTTACCAATAGCCCAATCAAGCACAATCGGTATATTTCTCCCTTTGGTGCGGAAATCTGTACCTACTAAATCTGAAGCACTAAATGTATATTTAGCAGACTCACCTATGAATGAATAACTGCAAGGATTGAAGGATAGACTCTCCTTCTTTGGGTCCATGGAATCAGCATAGACTAAGAACCTCTTGATACCTTTAGGTAATGATACTTGACAACATCCACTTCCGGAACAAGAACCATCTACAACATCTTCCTTGTTATCACATTTTGTGACGCAATTTGTAGTGAAGTTAAGAATTGGATCAAAAATGTACGCCATGGAATAACAACCAATCCCAAATAATTTGTTCTTGGTCGATGAAACTGTAAATGAGGTATTTTTCATACTCAAAAAATAAGGAGAATTGTAGGATTCATCTAAGGTAACGTTACCAGTTTTGTATTGATAACACATCGTAGATAGTGATCTCTTAACACGTAATTCGGTTTCTGATATACTTATCAGTTCAAGCATGTTACGTCTACCTGAAGTTATGTTTGTGCCAAGCCATAAGAATGGTTTTGGAGGGTTGAAAGATGTATTACATGTGATGTTGTAGAGCTGTAAACCGTCTCCAGTGAAGGAACACCCATTCTCGCTGGGACCTATACCAAATGGATATGGAATTGTTAAGTTACCACATTTGGCTTCACACCCAGGCTTTGACTGCGGCAATTCAATTGCTGATGATGTTAGGATTATCCGTGAGAGCTGCAGCAACAATAAGAGTTGCAGAAACATGATTGCAGACATAATTAAGACTCAGTTTTTCTGTTATTCTTTCTTAGTCTTTGATGGAAATGTAAACTCTGAACTTTGAAGAGAGGATACATACATACAGTATATATGGTTCCTGATAATATAAAATGTTAATTTGGGAAAAGAAAGAGTTGATTGATTATCGCATTATGTGATATTTGTGGTTAAATTAAGTAGCAAGTAGGGTTTAAATAGATAATTCGACTTTTCTTTGTTCATTACGGCTGTACTGTCAACTTGGCATGATGATAATGACTACCTAATGAGGTGACATAATTAATGAGCAGTAGAAAAAAAATAAGGCATTGTTTGCACCACTCGCACAAGATACAAGTAAAATTCAATGATCCCGGTGAGTGGCTGAGTATTGACTTTTTGTATCCGGGATAGGATATGATTGACTTTTTGTATCCGGGATAGGATATGACTAGTTATATTGACTGGTCATAGCTTCCACCTCGAATGGGAAATTTATTTGAGGTGGTAGAATTCTATTATTTTTGGGTATTTTGAGGATATTTTTTTTTTTTTTTTTGAAAAGAAGAAGTTTCATTATTAATAAACGGGAACTTTTCTTGGGTAACGAGTCCCCACCGAGTCATTCATAACAATTACATTAAGGAAATCAGGATGAGTGTGCTCCCATATGTGGGTTGATGTTTTGTTACTGATTCCAATCCCGTGCTGTAATTGATTTTTTGCTGCAAAGTCTGCAAGTCCATCCGTCGCTTGATTCGCTTCCCTATATGTGTGTGTTATCACATAAGCCTGTAGTAAACAGAGATGTTGTTGTATTTCTTGTAACAAAGTTCGTATGATCCAAGGTGCCTCAGAGGGGTCCTTCGAGACAAGTGTTAACAGCGCCGTTGAGTCAGTTTCGAATTGGATGGTGTTCCATTCTTTGAGGGCCACCATGCTCACAGCTAGTAGTAATGCCCATGTCTCTGCCACGATTGCTGTCGTTTTTCCAAGTGGTGTTTCCATAGCCATAATTACTGTACCATGTTCATTTCTGCAGATCCAACCCGCTCCATCCATCTCTGGTTCTCCTTGATTGTTCATTTTGGACGCTCCATCGGTGTTGATTTTCAGCCATTGGTTCTGGGGGGCCTTCCATTGAACCCAAATCGTTGTCGACCTTTCCCGCCGTTGTTGTTGTGTAGCGTGTTGGTTGCAAATATTGTGTTGGACTGCCCATTTGTATTCCTGGCTGAGGACTAAGGCTATATGAAATATTTGTTTCGGTGTTTGCACTATGCTGTTGTAGACCTTAGCATTTCTTGCTAACCAAATATTCCACATTGTATAACAAGCCAACGTGAAATCCTCCTTCCTTGTGTGCATTTCCAGAAAAGACTCAAAGTTGACAGGTTGTTGTATCAAAGCTGGTATTGTTGTTTTTCCACCTAACCCTTGGTTCCCAGATTGGCTTCTAGCGCAATGTTGTTGCTGAGCAATGATTGTTGGCCACGGGTTAGGTGGTAGGGCAATGTTGTTGTAAACATTGTATTGGCTGGCCAAGCTGTTTACATGTCTACACATCATTTCCCAAGTCTCCCTCGCTCGTGGGCAGTCAAAAAGGTAGTGTTGCACCGTTTCTGGATGCTGATTGCAGATAGGAGACATGTTGGAGGTGGTTATGTGTCTATAATGCAGAGTATCAAACGTTGGTAGACCATTGTGGCTGACTTTCCAGAGGAAAAGTATGATTTTTGGGGGAAGTCTGCTTTCCAAAGAGTGTTGTACTTTTTCTCCCTGTTGGTTGCACTCATCTGTGGAGGTTGGTTGGTTGTTGCGGTTGTATTTTTGAGAAGCATCGCATAACCGCTTTTAACCGTGTACTTCCCCTTTTTGGCATGAGGCCAAATTGGTTTATCCGGAAAAGGTGGATTTGGGATATGAATGGCTCGTATTGCACTACTGATGCTAGTTGGGAAAATATTATCCAACAATTCAGTATTCCAATTGAAAGAGTGTGGTACCATCAGAGAACTTACTAGGTTGTTGCCCATATGTCCCAAGTTTGGTATACTTTCATGCAGTGGTATCCACTTCTCTTTAATAGTAGTAGAATTTCCATCCCCAATCTGGACCGCAAAATTTTCCTGCACAAAATGGGATATTTTTGTAATATTTTTCCATACCGGGCTGGCATTTGCCTGTGGAGGTTGCAGTCTTCTCAAGATCGATTCCATGCCCAAGTATTTGCTTCGATAGAGAGTGTTGCAGATTGTGTTTGGTTTTTCATGAATTTGCCAGACTCGCTTTCCCAAAAGTGCAAAATTGTGTTTCCTGACATTTCTGATTCCCAAACCTCCTTGTTTTATTGGTAGGTGAAGCTTCTCTTTGCCTACCATATGCAACTTCTTTGTCGCCTTATCATGACCCCAAAAAAAATTCCTCGCAATCTTGTCTATTTTTTGGTGAACATGGACCGGCAGCTACTGCGTTTGCATAATGTGACTGGCTGTAGGAATTAGGCTTGAGTTTATGAGTAACCATCTTCCCGCCTGGTTGAGACATTTTTCCATCCACCCTTTCGCTTTCCTTTCCAATCTTTGAAGCAGTTGAGCGAAAATTGGTGACGAGTTTCGTCCAATCTTAAAATCCACTCCCAAGTATTTAGGAGGATTTACCGTTGTTGGAATGTTGAACATCTGAGTCAGTCAGTGTTGAACACTTGAGGGGTGTTTGGTGATGTATAATGACCGATTTCTGTAAGTTTATTGCTTGTCCTGCTGAGGCAGAGTAGCTGTGTAACATTTTGTTCAAGTTGTCGCATGTTTTCTGAATCGCTGAACAAGAAATAAGCAAGTCATCTGCATACATAAAATGAAGAATTGGCGGGCTGTTTGACGAAATACATAACCCTTTCAGTTTGCCCGCATTTTCCAGAATGGCCAAATTGGTGGATATGATCTCAGCGCACAAGATGAAGATGTATGGTGTGACAGTGGGTCACCCTGCCTGAGTCCCCTTGTTGGCTTGATGTGTCCCTGTGGATTACCATTGATGTTGATAGCATACGTCACTGAAGTTATACACAGCATGATGTATTCCACAAACTTGGATGGAAAACCTAGTGAGTTTAGCGTCTGCTTGATAAAACCCCAATCTAGGCTGTCATAGGCTTTCTTGATGTCCAGTTTCATGGCCATTTTTGGGTTTTTTATAGGAGGTGAAGATCGGATGTGATGAAAAATCTCAGTGGCTATAGCTATGTTATCATGGATTTCTCGATTAGGCATAAAAGCACTCTGGTACGGACTGACAAGGAATTGAAGAATTGGTCTCAACCTATCTACCAGCAGTTTGGAAATGATCTTATAAACCACATTGCACAAGCCAATGGGTCTATAGTCATTAACCGAAATTGGGTTATCTGATTTTGGTATGAGGGTAATATTTTTGTGGTTGAAAGGTTTTTCAAGTTCCACATTTTAAAAAAAAATTGGTCACAAGGTCACAAATTTGAGGTTGAGTTGTATCCCAAAATGTCTTGAAAAAATTACTTGTAAAACCATCCGGCCCTGAAGCTTTCTCAGAACCGATACTTTGCAATGCTTTGTGAATTTGCTCATAGGTTGGCGGCTTCATTAACTGGTTGCAGTGAAATTGTGAGATTCTAGGTGTAACTTTGGAAAACAGTTCCAAGTCTATCGTAGTTGATGCAGCCACGTATTGCTGTTTGTAGTGTTGTATCATTAGTATAACTATTTGTCGTTGGTTGTACACCTATCTTTGGTTTGCATCCTGAAGCTGGTGAATATGATTGATTCTGTTGTTGATTGTAGCTTTTGTATGGAAAAATCTGGTGTTGAGGTCGCCATTGTTCAACCAATCAATTCTAGCTCTTTGTTTCCAATATTGGTCATGGCAGTGCAGTAGCATGAGGTGCGAATTCCTAGTCTCTCTTTCCTGTTGCAGCCAAAAAAATAGTTCCGTGCCTGTTGCTGTTGCACATTTGGACTGAGCCAGTTGTATTTGAAATTCCGCTTCTTTAGGAGATCTGGTAGATGCCCAAAAGTTTGTTTGTGGCATTTTTGCAAATCCAATGCAGTTTCTTGCATTCTTGTAAGAAGCTTCTGTCCTACAGAGGCGGTCTCCTCTTGAGAAAATTGTTGTTGTCAGGTTGTAAGCACCACGTCCTTCACTTGTGGATGAAGAAACCACAGGTGTTCAACTCGGAAATGTTTTGTGTAATTTCTTGCAATTGCTTTTTCATTGAGCAAAAGTGGAGCATGGTCTGATCCAATTCTTGGGAGATGTCTGAGAAGTGATTGAGGGTGATTATCTAGCCAAAGTTGTGTTGCAAGGCCTCTGTCTAGCCTTTCCATGATGAAGTTACCATCCATTTGATTGTTGTTCCACTTGAAAGAGTCTCCCTGAAATCCCAAATCGATAAGGCCATGAGAGTTTATGAAATTATTGAACAATCTAACCTGACCGTTGGTGACAGGCTTGCCTCCTTTCTTTTCTTGTCGGTCAATAATTTCGTTGAAGTCTCCCATAAGGAGCCAAGGAATGGTTGGTGGAGAGATAAAGTCATCAAAGCTTTGCCAAAAAACATGTCTTGGTGCAGGTTGTGGAGGTCCATATATTCCAGTAAACATCTAAGGAGGTGTGAGCTGAGGTTGAGTTGGAGTGATGTATGCATGGATAACATTCTGATTAGCTACTAAAACTGAGACATTAAGGTGGGATGTCCACATCAAGAAGAGGCCACCTTTATGTCCCTCACAAGGGATATCAAAAGAACCAAAAAAACCTAAAGAAGTACTCAAAAAAGTCATGTGCGACATAGTCGCTAAAGTTTCAGACAAGAACAAAAGAGAAGGTCTAAATTTACGTGTGTAATCACGTAATTTAGAAACCGTCAAGACATTGTGGACGCCTTGACAGTTCCAAGCTAAGTAACTCATGGCTTCTGCGTGTGTTGGTTTAAGCCAACACCACGCACAATTTTTCTGCCGCTTCAGCAATAGTCCTTGCATCAATGGACAGTCTCCAAGCTGTATTGGCCGAGGATGAAGTTGCAGTAGATTTATTGTTATGTCCTCCATTCTGCTCCACTTCCTTGGTTTCCTCTGCATGAATGTTTTGATTAGTGGCCTTGACAGTTCTTGCTTGTTGAAATATGTTTCTTGCACTCCTTGGCTTTCGTTGTCTCACAGTTGGTATTTCAAAAGTTGGGGTTCTTAGTGTAGCATTTTGTTGCTGTTCCAACTGTGCTATAGAGGCAAATTTGCGGACTTTGGGAGGTGGTGGTTGAGCTGCAAATTCTGGAGTGTTAGGGAGCATCAAATGTTCAGGTAGCCTTGTAGGAATTCTAATTGTTCTTCTCTTGTAAGTTCTCAAAGCTGGTGCAGTGGTGGTTGTAACTGTTACCTCCGGTTTGCCTTTCTCCATGTGAACTAGCAAGTTTACATGCATGCCCGTATTTTTCACCTCATTCAACAGAACTTTAGTATATCCAGGGGTAAAGAAAGTTAACATACGATTGATACCAGGTTTGGATTTTGTTTGTGGATTCGGGTCCTGAACCGGCTGCACTAACTGATTAGAAATAAAGTATTTTGAGGATATGCCCCAACATTATTAGAAATAGAGTAATTTTTTTCATCCAACTCACTGACGGCTGATTCAATTTGTATCTGCAAGTACCAAAAACCGTGACGTATTTAACTTCCAAAGCTAAACAAGTTACTAGACTAAATGAACAATAGGCTTAGATTAATCGACAACGACACTATGCTGACATGCATTTACAAAAATTGATTATTTTGAAAAATGGTGGCAGGTAGAGGTGTAAATCGGGATGGGTCAGCACGTTTATGGCACAACACGACACGTTAAAATTCGAGCACGGCACAACACGTGACCGACCCAACACGGGCACATCACGTTTGTTTAATGTGTTGTGCTGTGCCAGACAAATAGGCACATCAGCACGGCACAGCACGCGACACGTCTTAGCACACGACACAACACAACACTTTGATGCATATTACACAAAGGAATCATTGTTTTAGCCAATTTCTGACATTTTATTTTCCTTATGCTAATCTATTTATGTAATAATACATGTACTAATTAAAATATCTCAAAAATATTTATTTTGGAAAACATAAAATAAGTGTGCGCAGAGCACAACCCTTTTATTTTTCTGTCACAACACGGCACGCCATTTAGCACAGCACAACACAGCACGTCTGAATCTCTGACACAGCCCATCCCAGCACGCAACACGCTAAGCACGTGACTTCGTGGGACGGGTTATATCGGGCTGGCACGTTTTACACCTCTAGTGGAAGGAGTGGAGGAAATAGATTTTTGTTAAAGGGATAACCATAAACACTAGGGGGAAAGATGACTATGGTCGAATAAGTTTGACTTAAAGTCGCTTTGGGGGGAAATAGAAAAAAATCCGCTAATCTCTAGTTGCTCTATTTACAACCGCCACTAAAAAATATCACCATCGCAGATGATCACGAATATTATCATGGGCAGTCAGTTACGAAGTTTTTTTCATCAGTAAAATCCACAGACTCTTTCTGCATAAACGTTTTTCCTAAATAATTGTCCTATTTTTTTTCCAATCTATTTTTTCTCCATCATCTTCCTGTTTAATCTGGATTTACTCGGTTTTGGATCTTAGATTCACCGAGTAAATCTAGGAAATAGTAGTCTGTTATTTTATTTTTCAATAAAATATATTGTGTTTTGCAGTATTTTAGATTTTAGGTTTTAGATTTCTGTTTTCTTTTTTAATTTCAATAAATTTATCAATGGCTACTACTTGCCATCTGTTATTTCATTATGCTTATATAGCGGTTTTTTTATTGTCATTGGGGATTTCTAGTGAGATTCTATGAAATAATAAATATATGGATTTGTTACAGCAGAGTATTTCTTCAAATATTGTCTCTACAATCTCATTAATCCAGACTAGTGGAAGGAAGAACATAAAATATATGTTATCTTGGACGAAATCTGATTTTGTTGTTCGTGTGGAAGATTATTCATGATTTTGCGTTACAAAAATTCGAATACCAGACTGATTTTGATACAACGTCTTCTCTGATGGACAAGACAAAGGTATGTGATTTGGAAATTAAATTGAAGAAAACTCTTACTCTTACAGATGTGATAATTGAGGAGTATGCAATAAATGGGCAACAAGCCGATTTGGGGGATGATCAAGTTATTCTTTGGAGCATCTTCTTTCTCACTTGTTGGATCAAGATTCATGTTAGTCTCTTCCATATTATTTGGTTTTATGTAATCTCAACAAATGTAAATCACACTGCATGCTTGTTGTGTCAATATGCAATGTATAATGATGAAACAAGAGGGTGTATTTATGTAACACCTCTTATATGTAATCCTTCAAATCTCAACTTGAATGAGGTAGTCAAATAAATAAATTCTAGGGTTCCTTAAAAAAACAAAAAAAAGTTACGAAGTTTTGAAACCTCTCCAAACCTGAAAAAGTCGATATTAATGGAAATTTAATTAGCTCTATCTTACGAGATTTGTTTAGTAGAAATTGGATGAGGTTAGAAGATGGATGTTCACGATATTCTCTCTCGTCTCTAATCATTTTTTTTTACGTCATGATGGATGCTGGAGTTGGCAATTTGATAAACAACTGAATTTGAAACACAAAGCAATTTAAAGTGTCCTTAAAGTTTACAATCGATCTTCTGCACATGATTTCCAAATCTTTTGTCAAATGAATGACATGCCTTTTTTCTGTTTCGTTTTTTTTTTTACTATGAATCTCATGAATTTAGGGTTACTGTTTCAATTTAGGGTTATTGTTTGATCATTCATGGTGAGAAAGCTACCATTGATGGGTGTTTTGGTAGATGACTATCTGTTAGATAAATCTTAAGTATTAGGTTGCTTTAAAGATCTGAGATTTTTTTTTTTAATTTTTTTTATCAGCATCACAAAGACTTAGAGATTGAAATATGAGTATTATCAGTTTAGTATCACAAAGACGCGGACGTGAAAGAAAGAAGTAATTAAGCTGAGATTTTCTACCACATATCAGCTTTCCCCAATCCATATTAGCTTTCCCTATAATAAAAATCGAGGAAATACGACCGCGACCAAAAAATATTTAAGAAAATTAAAAGGGGAAATAACTTTTTGGGTTATCCAAAGATTAATAGGATGTTTGTAACAGGTGCATCAGATAAGAGCTTCTCCAATAGTTGATGTGCTTATTTCATATGTGTCAACATTGTCTTGACTTACTCTTGGTAAAAAATTGCTTGTATAGATATAAATTCCTAAATATTGGGAACAAAAAAAATTCATCTCCAACCCAAATCAATCTTAATGTTTTGCTTTTTAGGTGTTATTTAATAATTTGTTAACAATCATTCTATTTTTTTTATAATTTATTTAACTAACATAAAAATGACTAGGATAGGAAGACATTGTCAAGGTGAATATCTAAAACTAGACATTCACCTTGACAATGTCTTCCCAAAATTAAGCCACGTCACTCCACATTCATTTAAGAAGTTAGGGTTGGAGAAGGGTTTTAGAGAAAATTAATGTATATCCTATGTGGATTTAGATATTTATCCTCACACACATTCCATTGGAGAAGCTCCAAGACAAAGGTATGCTTCGAAAAAAAAAAGAAAGAAAGAAAGTGCTTCAAAAAAAAATTAGGAAATGGTAACAAAAGTATTCAGAAATTAGGAATAATGGATTTTCTAGAAATTTTAATGAAAGAGGATGCACCCTGTGGCTAACATGATTACTAAAGATGGCTGCCGCTATTGTTAGGGAGAATTCTAATCTAAGATCCAATTGTTAGGATTATTTTGTTTTATATGAATTGATATCCGTCCCGAATACTAGTATCCATCTTTACAAAGTTGTGAGTTAAGGTGCCAGAAAAAAAAAAGACATACAATTTGAGAAGTATAGTTACAGTATAATGTGATGCGAACTATATTTATTTTGATAATGCTCACCTCAAAACAATTACAATCAAATAAATGAAATTTAAAAACTGAGAGAAAAAATAAATAAAGAAATACATGTTATCTGGTGCGATCCAATCCAAGTAGGTAAGTTACACAATTATTGAAAAACCATTGAGTATTATCGAGGCATGTTCATTGGCTTGAACACATCTTTCTCCATACTAGTGTGCTGACCAGACTCACCAGAGGTGTAAGAGCTTATCGGTACAGAATGAAGATCTACTGGCTCATCATTAAATATTTTAAACTTCTTTCCATGGATTAATTTGTTGATCATAAACTCCGGATGGTTGTGCTTCTGATTTACTCAGGCTTTCTAGTTCTGTAGCAACTTGTTTCATTGTAGGTCTTCTTCCACCCTCCATGTTGAGGCATATCCTTGTAAGCTCCGGAATTGCAACGATATGCTCATGGCTCCCTTCATTCGCTACTTGAGGTTCGATAAGCTTAAAGATATCACTCATCTCCATTGCATAAAGGAAAAATGAAGCCAGACTTCTTTGTTCAAGGCACCGATCAGGAGAACGAGGTTTTTCTCCTATCAAAAGTTCGACAAGAACTACGCCAAAGCTATAAACATCATTTTTGTCCGTCAATTGACTAGGGTGGAAGTATTCAGGATCTAAGTATCATAATGTCCTCTGAACTTAGGGATGGTCATGGGGCGGATATGCCAATCCCAGACACTGTCCGTTTGTAAAAAAATAACTCATACCCACCTCTTATCCATAGGAATTGGGTGGGGCGGGTATGGAGAATACCCCTACGCGGCCGGGTTTTTCATGAATCACCCATAATATCGAGGTAGTACATAATATGGTGAAAAGACAGAGTTGCACGAGATACCATAATTTTAGAAGCATATTGTAATTACCAAATCTGCTATTGATAGGTTTGATCAATTTTTATTTGGAGAAGCAGCAGGGCTTTTTTCCTTTTTCTTTTTGAAGGCATGCATAACTGTGATCTTGTCTATGAAAGTAACAGATTATTACTTTAAGCTAAGTTGAGGATTGGACTTTGATATGTTCTTCTCTTGCAAACTTGGAAAGGTAAAATTGCAAAAACAAACCTCAACTAATATTACATCATTCATGATCCCTCTTAAGGCCTACTACTGCTACATAATTTCCCTTTTTCTATTTTGTTATTCTTTGCATATTAACTTATAATTAATAAATAAATAGCATCATCTGAATTTCAATTTAAAACAATCGTCAAATCTACAACTGGTAATCTAATTCTCTTCCAAATATAGAAACTGAAAATTTCCAGGAAAAAGAAGTTATCCACTTGCTAGTTCAAAATGACAGGATGGAATCGATGGATTGTATCGTGCATATATACTATATCCTGTCTGGACGTAGCATCATACAGGAATGAGAATAAGACTAATTCCTCGTATGCGAGTTATTAAGAATAAACATCACATCGAAGCTCCATAGTCAAGATTCTATAATTAATCTTTCAGACAAGAACTTAACCACAAATAGTAATATAAGGTAGCTTTAGTTTGCTCTCCAATAGTGGATAATATACTAATGAAGTATTAGATATGTACTTTGACCGAGTATATTATTGCTCTTCGAAGAATTTTTTTTGTTTGAAACGGTGTCATCAAGAATTTAGTTCAGTTTCATTAAGAAGAAAAGCAAAAGTGAAGTTAGGGGTCATCCCCATTTGACAAAACATCTTAAAGAAGATTAGAGGCGTTGTGTTTATGTTCATCACAAAAGAAAGAGAAATTGAGTCAATTGTCCAAATATTTTTAAAACATGGTTCTAATGGACGGGTAAAAATTAATATGAGTGAAATGGATACCAAAAAAATAGCAAAAATGAATCTGGATTCATCCTGGATTAAACTTAAAAAATAGCGAGGGTGAAACTGGACGCATCCTGATGTAAATTAAAAATAAGAACAAATATTTGAAAATGGGTAAGATAAAACTGTTTACATCCTGTCTATTTTTATATATTCTCGCTCACTTAAACAGTATCAAATTTTACATGTTATTTTCACTCAGAAATTGTTGTTATTGGGTTAATCGACCAATTTTGTGCAAAAGAAGAGAGATGCTCTTTTTACAGCCGTCGACCTGTTGACCCATTGACTTTTTAGCAGTCGGTCTATTAGAACTAAAAATCACTAAATCAGTAATCAAGCTATTAAAATGGCAGTGACTAAATGCAACATTGGTATTGACTATTTACAACCCTTGAGTAAAAACCAAAATATTTAGTAACCTTGGTTGGGTGGGTGATAAAACCCACAGTTATACTTGAGCTCATTAATGGCCGACTTTCTTCATCTTCTCTTCGTTCATCCATTTTTGTTTTGAGGCATCTAATTATGATCATGCTTTTCGGATCAATGATGACTTTATTTAAAATAATCTGCAACTATTTTATCATTTTGTTCACGCTATAAAAATAAATGTCATTCAAAGGATAAAAATCAAAACCAATTGAAACCCTAATAGCTTATTCTAAGCAGATCATATCTTATTTATATGTTTGATGTGTTTATCTTCCTTATAAAGCATAGTTTGGACAACTTACGCAAGTTAAAGAGCGGCCAGGATTTATTTTTGGGAAAGCTAAATCTACGGCTGTAAGATGATCCGTTTAATTAACTTTCAATAATAAATGTTCTATTAATATTTGATAATAAATTTTTGTTTAATAAATCAAATAAATACACTTTCATTAATACAATACATAATAAATTTCTTTTATACTAAATCAGTTGACACTAATGGTGGTTGTGATGGTGGGCGACGGTGGTGGATCAGTTGTGGGTGTTGGTGAGAATGTTTTATTAATATTTATACCCACTACGACTACTACGGAAATTTTCCATATTCCGTCTGCAACAACGAATGCCAGTCTACCCATATGGCTTGTCCAAGTTCTTTTTTATGTCTGCGACAAGTCGTAACTATGACTGCAGTTTTGAGGCTTGGATGTAAGTTCATTTTTTTGATTTTGAACAAGAAAAGGTCTTTTTTTTAATCCACGGAACCAAACAGAAATGACTATTGCATTAATGCATAAAAGAAAATTGTTGATAAGAGTAAAGAAACAAACAAGTCTGAACAAGAAAGGAATTCAATATATTTTTTTAGCATAAATCCCTTGGGAGTTTCTGAAACTAAATGTTTAAACTGAACCATAAGAAGTCTAACAAAAAATGTTGAAACAAAATAAGTTTAGATTGAGCCAAAATGATAAGAGTGAAGAAAGAAACACGTCTGTGCACAAGCACTCTTCTAAGTTCTAACCATTATTGACGTCTAAATGCCCATTATCATCAAGTACCTGTAAACAAAACGCACCAAAACTAACTGTTAGAATCTCGTTTATAAATTGATTATCACTAGGATAGTAGTTGTTGGCGGAAAAATTAGAACACCAAAATTTTATTATATGTTTAACAAATAAACCTGGCCACCAACAACAATGCCGATACCCAATTTCCCAATTTCTTTTTTTCTTGGGCAATTCCGAGTATCGTGACCTCCCTTGTCACATGTTTTGCAAATTCTTGGTTTCCTCTTTGTCGTAGAGATACTTGTACCAATAGACGTAGAGTTTTGGGAACGTGCTGCATATTCATGATATATGGAAACAACTTAAGTGTATTGAAATATTTCTGACACTAACACACACGTATATAAATTTGATGCTAATATATATACAAGTCTAGTTTTCACCTGCTGTGTCAAAAGAGATCCACTATGCAGTAATAGTCTTTGATGATCAACAACTCCTTGTGAGGCTTCTAGTCCTTCTGAATTATACACCAATTAGTTCATGGTAACTTCATCCACTGTGCGACCTGAAATGGTGTTCTTGAGAAATTTTCTAACATGCTAACACAATTAGAAATGCATAGGTAAAAAAATGGAGACTAACCTTTTTTAACTGAATTTTTTGGTACTCCAGTGTCAAACGGACCCTTTATCCGTTTCCTTGATTGGCCTCTAGAAATCTTTTTTTGTGGGTCTCGAAGTACTTCCTCCTCAATCACATTTGGTACCGGGGTCGGGGCATTTGATGTACTATGTGGAACATTAGACTCTTGTTCCTTTAGTGAACGTATGTGTGCCTCCATCTGTTGTTCCACTCTCAGCAGTGACAACTTAGTCAAATAAAATAATTCTTTTGATTGTGAACAACACTTGCTAACAATTCTTTGAGAAATATGTGACAACTCACTGTAACACTGTGTAGCAGATGGGTCGTTGTCATTTGGGATTAAATCGCCAGAAGCGTCGAACACAACTTCGTTTGTAGCTTTTTTAGACCATCTTTTTAAGTAGTACTGCGGGGGTAGATTTTTGTACTGCAAGTCATGGAAGACTTTTAGTGCATGGGCACAAAGAATTCCACTAAATTCGAACTTCCTACAAGAACATGAAACCGAATTCTCGATGCTATTGTATGTGAGTGTACGTATCCTTCTCATATCGTCAATATCTTTTGCCTTATAAATACGAATGCCTCCATTCTTTTTCCATTTCCAATAACAACCCAACAATTAACTTGAGCTCTTCTTGAAAGATACTGAACATTTTTCGAGTATAAAATTTAGCTGCTTCACGCGCTACATTCCAATAAAAAAAAACATCAGGCGATGTTTGTTGCAAATTCCTCCTCCAATACCTTTTCTCGTCGATCAGTCATAGCCTTAGAATATTTATGAAAAATTGTCGCAGAAGAATTTTTCCATTACAGAAGTAAGACTTCAGAAACTTGTTAATGCTCTCACTTCTCTGTGTTGTGGTTATTCCAGCACAAAAATAAGAATGACTGTAAACTTGAGCCCACTTTTCTCGCAAATCATATATCCCTTGCAACCACTCATTATTTGTAAGCTTATAATCCTCAAGCATTTTTTTCCAGTTTTTTTCAAATTCATCAATTGTTTCCGGATCATATATGCAAGATTTGAAATCTGATGCAAATGATTTATACTCAGAAAATGTTTTACCCAAATGCTTAGCTGCGTTTTGACTGATATGCCACAAGCATAATCCATGGTGAGAATCTGGAAACACTTCTTCAACGGCTTTTAAAATTCCTGGTGCTTGATCACTAAATATACTTACAGGTCTCTTTCCTTCCATAGCCTCCATGAAAGTATTAAATAACCACACCACAGCATCAGTTGATTCACCATCTATTAGTCCACATCCAAAAAGTGTTGTTTGCCCATGGTTATTTATCCCCACAATTGGTGCACAAAGCATGTTGTAATTATTCGTCCGGAACGTCGTGTCGAAACATACGGCATCACCAAATAATGCATAATCTCTTCTCGACTATGCATCACAAAAGAAAACACCACGTGTTTCTCCGTCTTCATTTGTTCGAAAACAGTAGAAAAAATGCTTGTTTTCCTGTTTCTTTTTCTTGAAATAGTCTAGGAGACATTGTGCATCACCTTTCTTGAAGAATTCAAGCCTTTTAATCCTCTGTATAAAATTGTTAGAATCAATTCTAGTGAAGTTAAGGTTTCTAGCGCAACCAGATTCTTCACGCATATATGAGAAAATTTATGCCGGTTTTATACCAGAATCGTACATTTTACTGATAATCCCTTGTTGGGGAACCTCGATTTTTCTTTGGGACTTCAGATAATGGGAACCCCATGCCGGTACGAGATCGTGTGTATGATTCGCGCAAAAACCGATTACCTCATACTTGTCACCATCACAAAGTTTAATCTCAAACATAGCTTTACATCCAAATCTTCGTTCAGCTCTTTTCTTCTTAGGTGTTATAACCTTCCTGTATGAACCTTCACAATTACAAACCAAAAGTTGCCGACGAATTTTCTCGGTTCGGTTTCTATTTGTTCTTTGTATCCTCACACTAAAACCAACCTTTCTTGCGTATCTGTTGTAGTATTCATAAGCTTCGTCTATTGTGTCAAATATCATTCCAATCTTTGGATCTTCTTTCGTCCTAGTTTCAATACCATCTGAAAATATTTCTCTCGTTTCATGATTTTCAACCTTTTCACAGTACTCATTTACCATTTCACAGTCACTTTCAAATCCCAAACTATCTTTTGAACAATTGCTATAATTACCATCAATGTCACCTTCATCTTCGCTAACGTTACATGATTTACTTACCTATGAAAACCATTTCAAGAGTTATATGAATCCATATATTAGCCAGTAAACAAAAAACACATATAAATCAGAAGGAAAAAAAAACAGAAAAATCATAGAAGTTACCTCAATTATCGAATCTCCACGAGGAGTGATATCGACATTAGCTTCATAAAATTCTTTCAAAATCATGTTGTTGCTGGGGTTTTGAAAAGTGATAGAGAACAAGACTGATTCAGTAGACTTTCCGTATTCTTATTCTTCTTTTTTATTTGGAGAGAAGAGAGATAAACATGGATTTAATTGAGAAAAATTAGGGCGCTGACTTCATTTTCTGGTATTTTAAATATAATTTAAGATAAAAAAAAAAGAAAACATAAAGATTAAGATGGGAAACCGGAAACCAGATCTCTTAACGTGGACCAATGAGAGGAGCAGGAACGTGCACCCCGGTAATCAAGGGGTGCACAAATTTGCACTCATAGACTTATTTTATATTAAATCAATTGACATTAATGGTGGTTGCGGTGGTATGAGGGGATGGTGGATCAGTGCTGGGGATAATGGTGGTGGGTGTTGCTGAGAATGATATAGTGATGACATTAATGGTGGTGGTGGTGGTGGCAAAAGTAGTGGTAGTGGGATGAGAAAGGTATCCTAAGATAGATAAATTACATAATTACCCTTTATTTATTTATTTTATTTGATATTAGTTTTTTAAATTTATTTATTTTTTACTTTTTTAAATTTATAATAAATATTATCTGGCCTATAATATTTAAAAATCAAAGATAATATATTTGATTACTTTTTTAAATTGGCATATATTTTAAATACATATCATATTCTTTTTTGTCGGGTCAGGACAGGAAAGAAGACGAACAATTGAGGACTGTAAAGCAACAAAGCTCATTCTGAAAGTTATATATCAAACCAAGATAAATAGCCGTTATAATTGAAAAAATTATCATACCAAAAAAAAAACTGTAAAATTATTTTTTCAACGTATTAATCTAAATTTTGCATTGGTGACAAGTTAGGAAAGATAAAGAACGGCTAAGATTTATTTAGGAAAAAGATAAATCAATGGTTGTGGCTGTTTACATCATTATTGTATCATTAACTTCAAATAATAAATATTTTACTAATCTCTCATTATAAATGTCTTAATAATATATTTTCATTAAATAAATAATAAATTTATTAATAATCGTTACAGATGATTGGGGTGGTCTTTGTGAGTGGTCGTGGATGGAGCCCGTGACAATAATGCTGGTGGTGGAAAAGGTAGTGGTGATGGGTGGTTCTGGTGATGGTAGTGCATGTGCTCAATGTGTCGGTCTATGTCGTTAGGACACATGTAGCATTATTATTTGTGGTTGATTTTTATAATTTGAAAATACAAAAGAAGCAATTGTACATGCTGACCATAATTTTTTCCGAAAAATAACCCGAGAAAAACCCAGCGATGATAGGGATAGTAAAGGTTTTCAATTGATCCCACTATATGTTTCACCCGGTGATTTTTTCGAGATAATTTTTTCGGTCAACCTAGCAATTCTCTGAAAAAAACATAACAATTAAAAAATATGGGAAAAAATTGTCACTTTACATAGTGCCAACAAAAGAATGACAAAGATTTAAATTGACATAATTTTTTTTACTTATTATGGAGGCCATGCCATTGCGGCACGGGTGATATTCTAGTTATAACATAAGGAGATGTTTTTACATAAATGAGATTGATGTTATTTAATATTTTTTCTTTGATCCTATGATAATTATATTAGATAACTTTAGGTTGTCAAAATTAAAATTTTCATTTGTGGATGATAGCGATTTGAAAGATGATGGAATAAGCTATGGCATCATTGGATTTTTCTCTAATCACCGGCTCAGTTTGATATTAACAGTTAATTCATTAGTCATGAACATTCGATTCATGGTCGTGAATTCGATGATGGTGGGTTTTTGGCACCTACATTAATTAGGTTAACAAATGCTTTGTTTTCATAAAAAAAGGTTGTATTTAATTTTTTGAGGATTGTATTTAGTCATTGCAATTAAAATTTATCTGAACTGTCAATGTCAAAGGATCCTATATTCGGTGACGCGGTAGTCGGTACAAATTCCGTCTATCGTGGATAAGACGTTCCTGATTAGTTGAGAAAGAAAGATGTTACGACGTGCTCCACTAATGTACTTACCTATTCGATCAACTTGTACTTTGATTTTTCCGATATAGTACAAGTTGCAACAACTTGACAATCATATATAGAAATATTTAGTCAATCGAATAATGATCATCCAATACTCCTAAAGTA
Source organism: Papaver somniferum (assembly GCF_003573695.1). NCBI lineage: Eukaryota > Viridiplantae > Streptophyta > Magnoliopsida > Ranunculales > Papaveraceae > Papaver > Papaver somniferum. The sequence goes on along the minus strand of NC_039358.1, from coordinate 50,104,465 downwards.
CATATTAACATGTTAACATGAGTTAAAAGATCATCCGATACTCCTAAAGTACATATTAACATGAGTGTGCTCTAATAGGTTTCCAAATTAATCAAACAAGAACAAACCTTTGAGCCATAGTTATTAACTTAGGTAAAGTATTTGGTACTAGCGAGTTTCAAATTCAGGTCATTGGTATCATCACCCAATGATTTTACCATTACTATAATGACACCGGAAAAAAAGAAGATTTATGCATTTTGATAGATATTTGAGAATCCTATCCCAGCTATGAACAAATCAAGAACTAATTATATTCCAAGATAAATTGCCAGAAATAATCTACATATTTTATCAATCAAGAAAACTTCAGCGGAACGGGTCAGAATAAAAGAAGGAAATATTACATGCCATCCTCAACCCGAAGACACCAATTAACCGATGACCAATTTTTTACTTGAGCTGTTGTTAATAGTGTGGCCATTCCCAATTTCCCAAAATGATTATTTTCATCAATGAATTAGTGGCATCAGATTATTTTTTTAAGGTTATGGCCTTGAAAAACGAGCCGTCAAACTGAATCAATTTCAGTTAATTTCAGTTTCCGTACATGGGAGTAAATGAAACAAAGTGAAGTAAACGGAAACAAGCCCTTTTAATGCTTAATTAGTGACTAAGAACAACTGAGTGTATGGTAAAAACTTGGTAGAAAAAGAAACGAAAATACTAGCAGTAGGCCAGAAGATGTATTATGAATGATGCAATTAACAATAGCTGAATTTATAATCAAGGTTGGAACTGGCAAGAGCAAAACCGAATAATTCAAAGTCCAATCTTCTTCTTTTTCTTATAAAGTATTTTTTTTTTTTTTTGCTACTTGCCTATATGTATTATAAAAATCACATGTACTCCATCCACTAATCCAAACTGCTGCTCATATTCTTATGCAGAATTGTAGAAACCTTCTTTGTTCATCAAGATTGATCAAACCTAGCTATCAAATATCATTTGATAACGAAAAAAACAAGAATCATAATACTGGTTGCATAATGCTTCTAAAGCTCTTATATCTAGTGCAACTCTTTTTCTTAACCGTAGCATCTTCATCATCAGTTCCTCCATTCTTCAGGACAAAAGCAGGGTGTGATGCCAAATGTGGTAATGTTTCAATTCCCTATCCGTTTGGAATAATCAATTCGAACGGGAATGATTGCTCAATTGGGGGAACCGGGTTTGATTACAGCATTACTTGCAATACTTCTTTTCACCCTCCCAAGGCCTTCCAAGGTACAGGTAATCTTGAAGTCATAGATATAACAGAAACTGAAATTCGCACTAGAAACAACCCAGCTGCCTTATGTTACAGTGAATCCGGCAACGTCACGGTTGATATTTGGTGGGCATCGATGAACTTCACTGAAACACAATTTACAGTATCGCATACAAAAAACATGTTCTTTGGGATCGGGTGCGACACATATGCATCTATATATGGGAATAGGAATGGGTTAAAAGATTTTTCCAGCTCGTGTTCGTCGGATTGTGATAATAGGGGAAGTGTGATGACTGGGTCTTGCTTCGGAAAAGGGTGTTGCCGGAGTACCATCCCCAAGGGAGTACAGGTGTTTACAACTATGCTCGTGAAAAAGAAAACCCCATGGCTGAATGTTTCATCGACCTGGTCTTTCGATCCTTGTAGTTATGCTTTCGTAGCTGAGCAAGATCAGTACACATTCAGTGCATCTGATATCTTGGATGGAAATAATTTCATGAGCAAAGTGACAGATGTACCTGTTGTACTTGATTGGGCTATAGGGAATAAGACTTGCGAAGAAGCACAAAAGGACTTGGCAAGTTTTGTTTGCCAGGAAAATAGTAAATGCAGCGATGTTGACAGCAATCCTGGATATCTCTGCACTTGCAACAATGGATACGAGGGGAACCCTTATCTCAGTCCTGGATGCCAAGGTATGCAAAGTACTATGAATTCATCTTATGTTGAATTTGTTGACATGTATCTTAAAAACTGCAGAGCTAAACCGATTCTTATGTATCTTAAAACAGACATAAATGAGTGTGAGGATCAAAACAACAAACCTTGTGTAGGGATTTGCACAAACACCATTGGGAGTTACAATTGTTCTTGTCCAAAAGGGAGTCGTGGCGATGGGAAGAGAGGTGGGAGTGGTTGCGTTCACAATAATGAAGGGTCTCCGGTGTTTAAGATCTCTCTCGGTAAAACTTCCTTAAAATTTTAATGATATCAGAATAGAGTCATCAACAACCATTCACTCAAATTGAGTTTTTAAATTCAAAATATTTGTATGTTAGGCATACTAAAATAAAAATGGTCAATGTGAATGCAGGTATCGGTTTAGGCCTCTTGTTTTTAGTTATTGGTAGTTCTTTGTTATACCTAAGTTTGAGGAAAAGAAAGCAAATCCTTCTCAAGGCAAAATTCTTTCAAAAGAATGGAGGTTTATTGTTAAAGCAGCAAACGTCTTCACAAGAAGGTGGCGGAGAATCATCTGCAAAGATCTTTACAGCAGAAGAACTAAAACTGGCAACCAACAACTATGATGACAAATTGATCCTTGGGCGTGGAGGTCATGGTGTAGTTTACAAAGGAACTTTATCTGATAATCGTGTTGTTGCCATAAAGAAATCAAAAATAGTTGATGAGAGTCAGATTGAAGAATTCATCAATGAGCTAGTCATCTTAACTCAGGTTAACCACCGAAATGTTGTGAAGATTTTGGGGTGTTGTTTAGAGACTGAAGTCCCCTTACTTGTCTATGAATATGTTTCTAATGGAACCCTCTCTCAACATATCCATATCGCTAAAGATGGAATGTCATCATCCATTTCTTGGGAAAGTAGGTTGAGAATTGCAGCCGAAACTGCAGGCGCAATTGCATACTTACACTCTGCAGCTTCTATACCCATTATTCATAGAGATATTAAATCAGCCAATGTACTGTTGGATGAAAATTACACAGCAAAAGTGGCTGATTTTGGAGCATCAAGGTTAAATCCGTTAGATCAAAATGAAATAGACACACTTGTTCAGGGGACCTTAGGTTATTTGGATCCAGAATACCATCATTCTGGCCAGTTGACAGGTAAAAGCGATGTTTATAGTTTTGGTGTAGTTCTTGTAGAGCTCCTAACAGGAGAAAGACCTATATCGTTGGAGAGATCCGAAGAACAACGTAATATCGCATCATATTTCATTTCATTGATGAAAGGAAACAATGTGCTCCATGTCCTTGAGACTCGGGTTGTGGCTGAAGGGAATAGAGAGCAAGTCCTTTCAGTTGCAAAACTTGCAAAGAGATGCCTCAGTTTGAAGAGTGAAGATAGGCCTACAATGAAAGAAGTTGCTATGGAGCTAGAAAATTTGATGAAATCGTCATCGTCAACACACACATCAATGCAAGATAATTATCGTAAACACAACGAAGAGCCAACATATTCAACATCTGAGCCAACAGATTTATATACAGTACCAATAGGCCACTACTCACTCGGTGATTCTGACCAGTTCAGTACAGAAAGAGACATGTCAATGTCATCATTTAATCCACGATGATTGTATTATGCACATATATTACCTTGTATTCATTATATCCACCTGTTTCCCTCTGAAATTGACAAATTTGGCATTTTCAGTAGGTAATGCTGCAAAATTGCTAGACGCAGCAATCATATTGTGATTTAATTTCTGTAACATAATTGGTATAGATACCTTGTATTGTGGACGTTCTAAAGTACATGTTTAAGCAAGTTTTCTTAAGAATACTGATCACCAGATATTCCTCTTATGCTTCCCCATTGAATCAAGCAATAATTACTGTCAGTGTTAGGTTTCTCAGAAGGAGGCATAATTGGACTTAGACTTGGACTCATGAGTCATGACTAGGGATGGACAAAACCGATTCAACCCACCAACCCAACCCACACCCACCTGAAATTATCCGCATCCGACCCAATCCACTTAGGAACGGGTCGACTATGGGTCACAACATCAAAACCCATCGTATGGTGGGTCGACTGTGGGTGACAACTTCCCTCACCCGACCCAACCCACCCACCCACCTAAATATTTCTAAATTAATGTTAACCCTTAGATTACCTATCCTAGATGAACCACATCCAATGAAGTGATAATATATAATGCCTAAACCTAATCATCGGTAGCTTCTCTTCACTGAAGAGTCTTCAATCAGTTCCCTTCAATGGCAGTCTCAGAGGCTAAGTTTATTTTTTCATTTTCTCTTCGCTTTGTAAATCAAATCACAGCATCACCAGCAGCAATCAATCAACATCGTCACCATTAAACCAACAACCAAAGGTGAGATTAGGAATCATTGTAATTTGTAAATACTAATTAGGGTTTTGTTTCCTAAGATTGATTTTGAGTTGGCTTATTTCAATTGGGTTCTTAATGTAATGTTCATTGTATTTTATGGTGGGTAACCCACCACCCACCCGATCCAACCCACCGTAATGTGGGTCGGGTGAAAATCGACCCATTGTAATATTGGGTTGGTTGCGGGTGACAACTTCTGTTACCCACCATCAGTGGGTTGGGTGACGGGTGAGGCCAAACCCGACCCATGTGCATCCCTAGTCATGACCATTCAGTTTTCAATTAACTAACAAGAATCAGATTGCTGGACCGATTTCGCAAAAAATTTAAAAATTCGAATTAAGAACAAACATTCCAAAATAAATGACCACGGTAGAAATTCGATAGTATACTACTCCATTTCCTGAAAAGTACACTGTGATAGTATCTCTTTTTCTGGAACGAGAGTATGTTTTATAAACTAAAAATAAGATGGGTCTTTTATCCCTGATAAGGAGTATATCATTATCAGGGATAAAAGACCTATACGAGCATGACAGAAACTACAATGGGGTTCTATTTGTTAATTGTAGAATTTTATCTCTGATAAGGAGTATATCATTAAGGCATTTCCACATAAAAAGTTGAATCCTATGTGGTAATTTAAGACTCCAAAAAAACTTCCATATCTCAATAGGAGTTGTAGGATTGTCATACTCAAAGTTACCAAGAGAATTATAACAACTCTTGACAGAAAAATTACCTTATTTGTCTGATTTCCAAATAAGAGTATCATTAACTGTCGATGTCACCCTTATTCCAAGGATTTTCTCAGCACTATCAACTGAGAAAATAGAAAAGATAAGATCCGCATTCCATATTCTTGTATTAGCTACAAACAGCTCACAAACAAAAGTATATCTCATATGATTAGATGAACCGAAAGCTGGTTCAGGTGGGTTATGAAGAACTATAACCCAACAATCTAACCAAATATTAATTCTAGTCTCATACCTAACAGTCAAAACAGAAAACTTCTTAACAACCTCAAGACCATCATATATATAAACCCTTCCAAATCCAAGAACTATCCTCATTTAGTCCTTCCAAATCCAAGAACTATCCTCATTTACCCAACATTACCTTATCAATTGGTATCTACACGAACTATGTTGGTTAAATTTTCTTAATTCAAAAATTAATTATGTGTTAGACGTAATCACTTAAAATCAAATCTCTTCTCTACATATCTTCCTTTTCTGACAAATTGTATAAGGGGTTTTATGAAAATCAATGAGGTTATTTTTGGCATAATGAAAAAATGAAAGATAAGGGATACCCTCGGGATTAACAAATATGCCTATTTTATCTCTTAAATAACTCTATATTCCTACAAAAAATAGGCTCCTCTTTTACTACCAAATTGTATAAGGCGTGTTATGCAAATCAATGAGGGTATTGATGGATAATGAAAACATGATAAATAAGGTGTTAGAGCATTGCTCGGTCGAACTCACAAGTGTTGCTATCTCAAGCTTGTTGTCAAATTTAGTTGTCCAAACTATATCTTGATTTCTAGTCTACAATTAGTTAAGTCTCGGACTAGAGAAACAGTGGATCACGGCAGTCATCATTGCGTTCTACCATTTGAAGGCGAAGATCGACCGAAGCTTTTGGAGAACTTCATCAACAAGAGGTAAGTGAAGACTGAACCACCTATTTCTCAAGTTATATTCACTTTTCTATCATTGAGACGACGTCGCATAACTAATTAGACTATTATGCACAAGAATTTCGAGTCAAGTTTATAATTAGTTCTCGAAATATAATGACTAAGCTTAATAAATATTTGTTCATACTAGATAAATTTCGGTTAAGGACAATTTATTATTCAGAATCAAAATCATGATTCAAGTTCTATCGTTCAAAAATAGTCTGGAATAGTGACATGTGTCATTGATGTTATTCGGGATTGTTTCAAATCGATTTAAAGAGAAATATAAAACTATTATAGATTCAGATACAAGACACTGTTATCAGTCTTACAAAGTGGGAAAACTTTTATATGTATGAAGTCGCATAACATGTACTCGTACACGTCGCGGAGTAACTATATATCGACTCGCAGATTTGTGGTACGCATATTCATATGCATACCATATAAAAATGTGTTCAAATCGTGAACCAGATCGATACACGTACCTAAATAGTTATGTGTTCCCGAACTCGGTTGTGTGTCAAAACCGGTATTCGTACCAAAATAGTTCTGTGGACTCCGGAACCGGTCATAGTATTAAGGTATCCATACGGTACGCATACCCAAATAGTTTTGTTAACTCCGGAACTTGGTTTGGCTCGTTAGCTTACAAACCGATACACGTACTGTGAGCTATGGTATTTGTACTTTGTAAACCTACTAACCATGTCGATTAATTTCTAGTGTTGTTAAATTATTTCTGCGAGATTATCAACATATGATCAATACTCTAAAAAATACTAGACTTATTTGAAAATGGATATTAAGCTTTTAAGTTCAAATCGGCTAGTTTCGGCTAACCACCTTGGACATAGTCTTTGTACACGATTCAATTACGGTTTCTCTAGTGTATATCTTGTTTATGCAAATCAGATTCAAAGATTCATCTAAGGGTGGATATTGATTGCTTGGTTCCAAAGCTATCTTAGCTTAAACCTAAAGAAACCTACTTTAAATGTCTATAAAAGGGGAATTGCAAACAACTGGGATATTTGAATCCTGACTCTACTTTTTGGTGTGTCCTAGTTGTAACTAGAGTCGTCCTATTCCTAACCCTTTTAGGATTTAGCGACTACAAAGACTTCATAGGGATTCGTGAAGCCAGGTCCTGTTGTCTTTCCTTGATAACTCGAGTATCCTGATCTTGATCGATTGCTGAGCTGCTCACTCAATCAAGATAATTAGAAATCATCAAAGTTCTATTCGTCCCAAACTTTGTTGATTCCATAAGTTTTATACTTGTGAAGTGAATAATAATCTAGGCTGCACTTCAGGTTGCATAAGTCCGGATTTTGAGGTTAGCTAGACTTTGTCTATTGCTATCGATTTGCATCACCTTTGATCAAAATTTTTGATTGTAAAAGGAAATCATATATAGGCTTAATCCATGTGAGGTAGATTTGGTTTAAAGTCTTCAATTAAGTTGAAGCAACTCTTAGTTGGTGTGACGTCAAATAAGGAATCAATTGTGCGGAGTCCTGCTGGGATTCAAGAGGCGTAAGGAGCGCGACTGTACCTTAATCAGTGGGAGACTCGATTAGAACTCAATCATATTCCATTCCGAAGTTAATTGGTAGTAGGCTAGTATCTGTAGCGGCTTAATACAGTTTGGTGTTCAATCTGGAATAGGTCGCGGTTTCCTCGTTAAAAAAACTTTTGGTGTCTGTGTTATTAATTTTTCCGCATTATATTGTTTATCTTTATAGTTGGAATATCACAGGTTGTGTGTTAATCAATTAAAGTAGACACATCCGACCTAGTTTGTTGGGTACGACTTGATTGATTCTTGGACATTGGTCTTTGGTACCATCCAAGTAATCTCTTTGTGATTAGGTTCACGGATTTGATTCTGTAAACGCTCTAATCGCAAGAGAGATAGAGATATAACTCTAGATACTATTCCTTGATTGAGTTGAACTCTCGGAGTTGTATTGAGTTTATCCATACAGATTGCCTAAGAAAAAGTTGGTGGTGTATTTTGGTACCCCCGCGTTTTCAATTGGTATCAGAGAAGGCAAACACGTTAATACCTAACAAGTCTGTTATTGAAGCAGTCTGACTATATGGACAAGAGTGAAATCTTGATAAACGTACCACCAGCATTTGATGGCACAACTTACTTATGGTGGAAAATTGTTATGTGTTCATTTTTACAAGCCCGTAACTTTGAAACATGGAAACTTGTAGTTATTGGATACGATGCGCTAACAATTATTAGAGACGGAAATAATGCTGCAAAGTCATTAGGACAATATAGCGAAACTGAGATAAGTGTTGCAAAGCGTAATTCTGACGGGTTAAACGTTAATATCCGCACCATAAGCCCATATCTTCAGCACCATGTGACATCAAAGGATAGCGCATATTATATGTCTTCCAAAGGTTCAGATTATACCAAAAATCTTGCGTTTGCCTCAAAGGATAACTCCTTAGTAGATTTTTCCGAATCCCGAGGGAAAAATAAGATTTACGGGACTGTGTCAGAATCCGGTTTGGAACTCACCAGATCGTTAAAAAAATATGCTGATATCATTGATGTTCAAGTTTCTGAAATTATGACTCTTGAAGAAAAAAATGATCTGCTTATTGATGAACTTGAGAAATCCCTTGAAAGAGAACGTGAACTCTATTGCTATATTGAATCTCTCTCTGACAATGTCGAAAAACTGGTTCAAGAAACTACTCTACAACATGAAAAGATTAGTTCTCTTGAAAATACTGTTAGAGAAGACTCAATTAGAGAAAGCATTTTAATCAAGGCTCATTCATCAGAAATAAACGACTTTCTTGTTGAAAAAGAGAAACTTGTTGCATCTCTGCAACTTTCCCAAGAACAGTGTAACATCCTGAAAAAGGAAAACTCTGTTTTAATGATAAAGTCATCTTCTACACCTTTTCCTGATACTCACAAGGTTTTACCCAGTATAAAGAAAAATTCCTACAAGGAAGTACCTACTGAGAGTCACTTGCAAAATATGCACGTGAAGGATGAAGGTTTGAGCAAGGCAATCATGTCTCAAAACCACGATGTTGTTCCTTCTGTGGGAAAATGAATCACTATGATTTTCATTGTTTTATCAGAAAGAAACTGATTTCTAATCTTCATAATTTGCTTCTTTCTACTGTCAATGGAGTAAATCGTCTAGCGCCATCTACAGTGAGTTTCTTACCTACAGAAAACCATAAATCTTATAAAAATGATCTCTTGTCTAGAAATCATCACAGGTTACATGTTCCTCATTATGGTGTAAATCCTTCTGCCACCAATGAACACTTACCCTGTGTTTATAAGAACAAGTCTGGTAAGTCTAGATCAAGAAAATGGAAATCCTCCAAATTCCCTATTCTGGAACCGATTTCTAGAGGTTCTAGACTCAGTCCTCAGAAAAATCCTTCAGATGGACTTTTGAAAGGTTTATGACAAATTCTTCTGGAATACGTTATAATCGATGGAAAGAAGGAAATATACGAGTAAAACAGTCAAACAACTTGTACAAACCTTCTCCCATGTTTATTAGTGAGATTACTTCTCACTCCGTTACCTAACTCTAAGTAATCCCATCCTTGAATCTATCTTGAGAGGTACAAGGATGATGACTATGGGAGTCTCAAGATTTGTTGTATATCTGCTATGAGTTGTTTCCAATCAATCTGAGTTATACTAGTCTACTTCATGATTCATGCTCTAATTTTTAAGAATTATTGATCAATATTGGCAAATGTTTTTTTCTTCTTAATAGATTTCGCTAAAATCCATCCCTCTCTTGTGAACGTCCGTGTCCTTCTCCTAAGAATTCTTAGGGTTTCCTTTCTGAGAAGTGTCTTCTCTTAATACATATATACCTTATACTGTATTAATCCATCCCTATCAAAATATTCATGAAGAACCTTGCAAAATCTCAAGAGATTGTGCAACTTGATATGGAGGAAGACACTCGAGGACGTGATTCGATTCAAGAGTTGGTTCTAAAGAAGAAGCTTGCAAGAAAGGACCACAACTCCTGGATTGATCATTCTGTCAAGGATTTAACTCGTTTTCAAAACGATTCAAAGGTCGAGTTTGCAAATATCCAACTGCAAATAAACCAACTCTTAGGTGGTCAGGCCAAAATCCTTGCAAATCAAAATATTCTGATACGGAACCAGAAGAAACTTATCATGGATTGTGTCAAGGGTAGACAACTTGCTCGGGTGGTTGATCGTAAAGTTAGTGTTCTAACTCACGAACATGGTGTGTCTACGGTCAAGAGAATAAAGGAAATCAGTGACACCTTCTATGATGGATTCGTTGAAAGGTACGAGGTTCTCAATGAACTTTGATTTTGTCTAGTAAATCTTTTTTTTTGTATTTTTAGAAGAATAACTAGGGTTTGGAATAGCCATTATTGTGAGTACACATAGCTATGTCCAACGATTTTCATCTTCATTGTTTTTAGATTTATTTATTTAAATTCTAAAGTATTTTTTTGGAAGATGATTGTTGCAATTTTAATCTTTATGATTTTATATATTGCAAATTGTTATGGGATATGTTATTTACGTCCGTGAACCTGTGACTGTCCCATACTCGTTCAAAAGTTATCTCTATTATGTCGATATGAATGTATTGATGGAAGATAGAATGAACTTTTGACATTGCAAAAGTTAAAGTCTTTTATGTCATGTTTTTGATGGAATAAAGGATAAAACTTTTGTTTACAAGGATTAAGTCTAATATATGTCATTGTGAAGATAGTGATGCAAAATAGAATGAATCCTTGTCTATTCCGCAGTATTTGGTCGATCTCCAATCCACAATCTTTGTGCATATATTGTGTTGTTCCATAAGGTTTCTTATGTTGAGCACAATCGAATGAGTTTATTATTTTCTTATGATTAACTTAGTTGTTGCTCCGTGAGGTTCCCTATGTCGAACACGATCAACTAAATTAATCATTATCTTTTGGTTATTTAGTTGTTTCCCCATAAGTTCGCTTATGTCGAGCATGACCAATTCAATTGATCATTTTTTGTGATTAATTTGGTTGTGTATTCCAATTGAATTAATCATGGGGTTCTCTTGTGGTTAATTTGGTTGTTATTTTTTTGATTGAACTAACTATGGGTTCCCTTATGGTTATTTCAATTGATTTTTGTGGATACAAATTCATGTTTTCATGTGATTTGTTCGTCCAAAAGAAATAATTCTTTTCCTGTGAAATTAAGGTCGCCTTTGTTGTTCCTTCGGGGATGACATTTTATGGGGGAGAGCTCATTTTGAACTTGTGCTTAATTGCCAAATCTTTGTGGGGAGTGCGGCTGTGGAATTTTTAGGGGTTATCTTGTATCTTTATTAACTCCTTGATGAATGCATTTAGCTCCGGCTTTATGATTGCATCTAAATTTGTTTCTATGTTAATACGCCTTTTGGTCATGATGTATCTCCGTGGAAATTTCATTATGATCCCACTAATTTTCATACCTTTGCCAATTTTGTTGACAAAAAGGGGGAGAATTAATGTGTAGTTCACACTACAAATACATGTGGTTTACAGATCATTATGTAAGGGGGAGTGGTTTTCATGTTGATATATGTATTGACTAAGGGGGAGTGATGCATATCACCATAGTGTTATTGTCAAAGTTGTGATACAATTTAACTTTGATGTTGTGTAATAATATTATGACACTGTATAACAATGATCGAAAATATTTTGTTTTCTCATTTTTATAGCTACAGATCTTCAAAAACTGTGATGTTGAACTTACAACCTTTAGGATCATGGAGTACTTGGAAGTGACGAAGATTTCGAGTCGCGTTGAAGATGCCATGGAGATCAAGCATGTGGATAAGAAGCCATATTTTTTTTATATTTTTTGTAATCCATATGTATTGATAGTTTTGTCACTAAAATTGACAAAGGGGGAGATTGTTAAAGCATTGCTCGGTCAAACTCGCATGCGTTGCTATCTCAAGCATGTTTGTTAATGTTAGTGATCAAAACTATAAGTCTTGATTTCTAGCCTATTTGTAGATGTCTCGGACTAGGACATAGATAGTGTAGTTGAGCTTAAATCTCTCGACGTTCATCTTTTGAAGAAGAAGAACTATTAAGGGGAGCTTCTTCGACAAAAGGTATGTGGAGACTTGAACTAATCTATCACTTGGAAATTCTATTTCTATTATCTCCTATATTGAGACATAAGTCGTGTTATGATATAGTTTTCTCTATACACATTTGAGACTTCGAGCTGAGTATATCTCGCTTACATATTTCTCGAAATATGTGTTGGTAAGCTTTCGCTTCGACCAAGTTCATCTTATATCATGAGAAAATCGCCGAGTAACATCTTACATGGTTTGTGTGATACAAACATTTGGTGTAAGACTTGTAAGGTTTCAAGAATGATTATTTCAATATCTTAAAAATTGCTTTGATGTTGATAGTGTGTGAAAACGGCTGTTAACATTATAGAAGAATGTTTCAATGATTGAAATAAAGATTTGATGATGTAAACATCTTTGGATATAAGCATATATAGTGTGTTCACACATTAGTGTGTATAAGTCCATAAACCGGAAGCCAAGAATATGCATATGTGTGTATACGGATTTGGTGAAGGAGACAGGTTAAGTATGCGTACACGTACGCATACTGTCGGAAGTTCTCAAACCGAGAATTTCTGCAGAGTTTGGTTTTGACAAAACTCACAAACCAGTCACCTTAAGTATGCGTACCTGTACGCATACTGGCGGAATTTTTTGAACCGAAAATTTCTCTGAGTTTGGAAACTTCACAAACTCAAAACCGGTTGCTTAAGTACGCATACCCGTACGCATACTTAATCTATTTAATTTGTCAAATCGGTCAAGTCTATGAACTTAAACATTTAAATCATAAGGAATGCAATCTTTGCAAACCGTGGCTATAATGTTCATGATTGATTCAAGTGAATCAAACCGATTTGATTTCAATTGTGTTTTCTAAACAATTGAACAACTCTTAACTAGTTTCATTTGAGTCATTTTAACTAGTTATGGTTAGGATGAATAAGGTTGATATGAGAGTAATCATATGGCTAACCTCGGTTAACTATTTGTGAACCAACATGGTGTACACGTTTAGGTACGGCTACATAAACCTAAATGAGGGTACATTTCATTTGTGTGTAACAAGCTAAGTTCGATCTAACGGTTGAAAGATATTAGCTTGGTTGAATCAGGTTTTTCATCTAACGGTGAATATTGAATGCTTTGTTACCAAGGTAACTTGGATTGCAAACCCTGATTTGAAAACTATATACAAGAGAACTCTAGCAACTGGGAAAACTAATCCCCACACATCCTGTGTGTTACTAGTTACATAACTAGAGTCGATTCTCCTTTGAAGACTTCATTGGGATTTTGAAGCCAGACCCAACTATTATCTTTGTAGTTGCATGATCTGATCTTGCTGTTTCTATCGTGTTGAGTTCAATTGGAATAATTGGCTCGAGATTTTATATCTCCGATAGGCAAGATAGAAAAGTAATCACAAACAAACTTCGTCTCATTATTTGTGATTCCGCAATAACTTGGTTCGCTATTCGATTAAGTTTATTGTGAGGTGATTGATAATACTAGGCTGTTCTTCGGGAATAGAAGTCCAGTTTGTCAATTGGTTCCTATTCACCTTGATTTATCAAAAGACAGAACAAAAACTCTTGGGTATTTCTATGGGACACAAATTTATTCAATCCTATAGACTTTTCTCTGTGAGACAGATTTGTCTATCAAGTCCCGACTTTGGGTCGTAGCAACTCTTAGTTGTGGGTGAGATCAGCTAAGGGAATCAAGTTTGTAGTATCCTGCTGGGATCAGAGACGTAAGGAGCGCAACTGTACCTTGAATCAGTGTGAGATTGATTAGGGTTCAACTAGTCCAATTCGAAGTTAATTGGTAGTAGGCTAGTGTCTGTAGACTAGGTCCCGGGATTTTTCTGCATTTGCGGTTTCCTCGTTAACAAAATTCTGGTGTCTGTGTTATTTCTTTTCCGTATTGTATTTTGTTATATAATTGAAATATCACAGGTTGTGCATTAAGATCAATCAATTAGAATATCCAACCTTTGGTTGTTGATTTACATTGATTGACACTTGAACATTGGTCTTTGGTACCGTTCAAGTAATTCCTCTTATATTCAATCAGGCTCGCAGATTTCTATTTGCTGATTGTGGATTGAATTAAGAGTTAGAGATATTAAACTCTTTGATATACTTTAATCTAGATTGAGTCTGACTGTCTAGTTGATTCTCTAGAAAGTGTATTGGAGTAAGTCCTCTCAGATTGTCAAACGAATTGTTGGGTGTGGTTGTTGGACCCCCGCATTTTCAGTGCGCATACTTAAATAGTTTTGTTAACTCTGGAACTTTGTTTGGCTCGTTAGCTTACAAACCAGTACACGTACTGTGACTGAACCGATTCACAGACAGCTGTGGTATTTGTACTTTGTACACCTACTAACCATGTCGATGATTTTCAAGTGTGATTTATTTCTACAAGGTAATCAGCATTTGACCAATTCTCTAAAAAAACACTAGACTTATTTGATCACATGACTGTGACTCAAGGTAAATGTCCTAAGGGTTCATGAAAATGAATAGTAATATTGTAAGTTAAAATCGGTTAGTGTTGGCTAACCACTTTGAATATAGTCTTTGTACACGGTTCGGTTACGGTTTCACCTAACCAGAGTGGATATTGATTGCTTGGTTCCATAGCTATCCTAGCTTAAACATAAAGAAACCTATGCTTTGAATGTTTATAAAAGTGGAACTTCAAGCAACCGGGATCTTGGAATCCCGACACTACTTTTTGGTGTGTCTTAGTTGTAACTAGAGTCGTCCTCTTCCTAACCCTTTTAGGGTTTAGCGACTACAAAGACTTATATAGGGATTCGTGAAGCCAGGTCCATTTATCTTTCCTTGATAACTCGGGTATCCTGATCTTGATCGATTGTTGAGATGCTTACTCGATCAAGATAGATAGAAATTCAAAAACTGGGGTCTAACAACCACACCCAATATTTCATTTAGGCAATATGTATGGACTGACTCCAATATATTTCCAAGAGAATCAACTAGACAGTCAGACTCAATCAAGGAAAATACATTCAAGAGTCATATCTCAATTTCTCAAATCAATTTGCAACCGAACATATAGAAATCTGTGAGCCGGATTAATATGAGAAATAACTTGGATTGTACCAAAGACCAATATCCAAGCGTCAATCAATTTTAATCAACAACCAAAGGTTGGATTCACCAATTGATTAAACTATGCACAACCTGTGATATTTCAATTATATAAAAATATACTGCGGAAAAGAAATAACACATACATCAGAAATTTTTTTAATGAGGACTCCGCAAATGCAGAAAAACCCCGGGAGCTAGTCCATATTTGAACACCATATTGTATTAAGCCGCTACAGACTCTAGCCTACTAGAAGTTAACTTCGGACTGAAATTTGTTGAGCCCTAACCAATATCACACTGATTAAGGTAAAATCGTGTTCATTACACCTCTTGAACCACGCCGGATGCTGCGCACTTGATCCCCTTAGCTGATCTCACCCACAACTAAGAGTTGCTACGACCGAAAATCGAAAACTTGATAAACAAATCTGTCTCACACAGAAAAGTCTATTGAATAGATAAATCTGTCTCCTAATGAAATACCTACGAGGTTTTGTTCCGTCTTTTGATAAATCAAGGTGAAAAGGAACCAATTGATACACCAGAATTATATTCCCGAAGAACAGCCTAGTAATATCAATCACCTCACAATAATATTAATCGTATGGTAGCGAAATAAGATATTATGGAATCACAAACGATGAGATGAAGATGTTTGTAGCTACTTTTTATCATGCCTATCAGAGAATAAATCTCGAGCAAATCTTCGAGAAGATAATAGTCAATACGATAGAACAAAGTAAGAGCAGAACACGCAACTACAGAAAAAATAATTGTGTCTGGCTTCAGAATCCCAATGAAGTCTTTAAGTCGTTAACTTATAGTGGTTTTAGGAAAAACCTAGGTTAAAGGAGAATCGACTCTAGTCGCAACTAGTATCACAGAGGAGATGTGGGGATTAGGTTTCCCAGTTGCTAGAGTTCTCCATTATATAGTCCTCAAATCAGGGTTTGCAATTAATTCTACCTTGGTAACAAAGCATTCAATATTCATTTTTAGATGAAAACCTGATTAGATTCAAACTAATATCTTTCAACCGTTAGATCTAACTTAGCTTGTTATACACAAATAAAATGTGATTTCATTTAGGTTTGAGTAACCGTACCCAAAAGCGGGCACATGGTTGGCTCAACAATAGTTAATTGAAGTTAGCCATATGAACACTTTCATATCAACCTTGTTCATATTAATCACAACTAGTTCAAATGACTCAAATGAAACTAGTTATGGAGTTGTTCAATTGTTTATATTCTCATAGAAGTAGACAAGACACAATTGAAGCAAAATCGATTTTGATTCGCTCGAATCAATTCATGAACATTATAGCCACGGTTTTCAAAAGATTGCATTCCTTAATATATAAATGTATTTGTTCATGAAAAAACTGATTTTAGAACTTAACCCACTCAAGTGTGCAAATGGGTATGCATATTTAGAGTTTCGGACTTGGTATGGGTTCTCTAGTATGTGAACGGGTACGCATACTTTCATACTGGACCAAACTCAGTTGAATTCCTGGACTTGAACTTTTCAGCCGGTACGCATACAGGTATGCATACTATGGTTTCCGGACTTTGAATAACTTGCAGTAGTTAGCATACAAGTACGCATAATGTGCTATATTTAGTCAATGGTTAATCGTTATAAACTCCATATTAATGATTGAAACATTCTTAGAAGATAGGAATAGCTGTCTCACACAAACTACTAGCTTCAAAGCAATTTTCAAGTGATCAATAGATCAATACGAGACATTCCGAGTCTACATCAAATGACTGTCTCACACGAATCATATAAGATGTTACCAGGCAATTTTCACATGATCATCTTTTGAATTTCGTCAAGAATAAAGATAAACTTAGTTAAAGAGAAAGCTTACCAACACATATTTCGAGAAATATGTGAGCGAGTTAAACTCAGCTCGAAATATCAAATATGTATTAAATAAAATCTATATAGCTATACAACTTTTGTCTCAAAAGGAGATATAATATAAATAGACTTCTGAGTGATAGATGAGTTCAAGTCTCCACATAGTTTTTTGTTGACAAAGTTCCACAAGCTCCCCTTAGTAGTTCTTCGTATTCAATCGATGAACGCCGTGAAGTTTAAAGCTCAACTACACATTCTATCCTAATCCGAGACATAGCTATAAGTAGACTAGAAATCAAGACTTATAGTTTTGGCAACTAAACTTGACAAACAATCTTGAGATAGCAACGGTTGCGAGTTCGACCGAGCAGTGTTCTAACAATCTCCCCCTTTGTCAATTTTAGTGACAAAACTATCAATACATATGGGTTACAAAATAAATAAACTTTGTAGCGTCTTATCCAAATGCTTGATTTCCTTAGTTCTTCAACATTTCTCGAAATCCTCGTCACTTCCAGGTACTCCAGTGATTATGAACGTGTTCAAGTCAGAACCATAGTTGTTGAAGATCTGTATCCATAACAATAAGAAAACCATTGTTCTCAATTATTGTTATACAGTGTCATAGTATTATTACACAACATCAAAGATCAATTGTATCACAACTTTGGCAATAATACTACGGTGATATGTATCACTCCCCCTTAGTCAATACTTCATCTCACAATGAAAACCACTCCCCCTTACATAATGATCCGTAAACCATGTGTATTTGTAGTGTGAACTACATATTAATTCTCCCCATTTTTATCATTATAAATTGGCAAAGGTACGAAAACTTGTTGGATCATAATGAAATTCTCATAGAGATACTTCATGACTAAAAAAGAACATATCAACTTTGTTTCGATAATTTCACATAGTCGAAACTTAGTGTAATCATCAAGGACTTTATAAAGATACAAGAAAAATGCTACAAAATTTCACATCCCCACTCCCCACAAAGATTTGGCAATTAAGCACAAGTTCAATTAAGAACTCTCCCCCATAAAATGTCATTCACGAAAGAACAACAAGAGAGACCTTACTTTCACAAGAAAAGAAGGTTTTCTTTGTACATTGACAAATCACATGAAACATTAATTTGTATCCAGGAAACTCAATTAAATTAACCACCAGAAAACCCATGATTAATTTAATCGGAAATGCTCAACATAAGAGAACTTACGGAGCCATACAATACTTTCAAATAAAAGTGGATCAAGGAAAGATCAATACTGCAGAATATTCAAAGATTCATTCTATTTTTCATCAATATTTACATAATGAAAACATAGACTTAATCTTTGCAATCAAAAGTCCATTCTATTTTCCATCACTATTTGCATAATGACACAGTAGACTTAACTTTTGACAGATATGGGAAAATCATAGTTTATAGACATAAACACACATATCCGATAACAATTTTTTGCAATATATAAAACCAATAAAGATTAATACTGCAAAATCATCTTCCAAATAAACTTAAGAATTTAAATATATAAATCTAAAAACATTGCAAGATCAAAATCATTGGCAATAACAATGTGTAATCACAATATAGGCTATTCCAAACCCTAGTCATCCTTCTTAAAAACACAAGAATAAATTCTCATAAGAATTTTTCTAGACATAATAAAAAACCAACAAGCTAAAAAAAAACAAAAAAACTCCTAAACCATCAAAACCGATCATAAACTGAAATCAAAGAGATTTTCCGGAACCCTCACGAGTCTTGAGACCTTTGAGCTTGTGATTGAAAGCATCCACTGCTTCTTCAGAGAAGATATACTCATTGAGAATATCTTTAACATGTGTTTTCATGAGAACAAGGTCAGAGTTAACCTTTTTCAACTTAGTTCTTAACACATCGAGACCCTTCATAGTATCAACGAGTTGCATTTTTGCTTCCTCAAAGTATTTAAGAAATTCATGAACCACTTCGGCCGAAACCATCTCATATTCTCAACATCTTGATGAGAATAAGCATAGTAGCATGAGGTATCAAAATATTGACCATCAACTTCTACTAGGGTTCTTTTGTTCTTCCCTTTGGACTCGAAACCAATACCTTTATCAAGATTGCCTTTTGCAAAATCACAGGTGCGAGAAGGTGAAGACATTCTTGATAAAAAGAAAATAACCTAGAGTACGCATACGTGGCTCGATAGGTTTGGTATTTAAATGGTTTCTTAGGGACGGTAAATTTTAGGGTTTCTAAAGAAGTTCGTGACAAGTAAACCATGGTGCCCGTACAAACACAACTCGAACCCAAAAAAGAAACAAAACTAAAAACCGTGATGTACCCTTTTACAAGGTAAAACGAATACATCAAGATTTTAATACGTGAAGATTTCTTTCACAATTTTTGGCTCAATAAATTTTATATTCATAGAGAGAAAAATTTAGAGCACAAGAGCAGCATACAACTTAGTTGCAACAAAAGCTTTTACAAAATAAAAAAGAGCAATTGAAGAGATTCTCGAGACACAAACAATACTTAAAAAAATCTTATATGTATACAATAGTTTAGCTATGGACGATAAGAAAATAAATCAACTTAGCAGAAAGCATATTACCAATAAGTATACCTGGTTATTAGTAACTCTTACTCAACAATATTTTTGTGAGTAAGAATTCAACCCTTGTGATTAATTAACACAAGTATGAACTTTATGCCCATCAAATGAATCTTGTCCATGGTTGATCCTCTTTTTCCTTCTAATTTTGGAGGAAACCCTTTGTGATGTGGTATCATAAAACTTACTATCATCAAAGTATGAGACTAAGTTCGAATCCTTATGAGAAGAAGTTTGTATGAGGGATTT